>NC_092047.1:58857578-59021526 GCF_003086295.3 Arachis hypogaea
AGTACTGTATGAAGTATGTTGGAGTTTGGAGATGCTTTGTCTTCTGAATCTCTGCTTTCTCTGTCTTCTGATTCACGTACGCACGTCTCCTATGGCAAGCTGTGTTTGGTGGATCACCGTTGTCAATGGCTACCTTCCATCCTTCCAGTGAAAACTACGCTCACGCGCTCTGTCACAGCACGGCTAATCACCGGTTGGTTCTCGATCCGGTTGGAATAGGATTCACTATCCTTTTGCGTCTGTCACTAACGCCCAGCCTTCAGGAGTTTGAAGCTCGTCACAGTCATTCAATCCTTGAATCCTACTCGGAATACCACAGACAAGGTTTAGACTTTCCAGATTCTCATGAATGCCGCCATCAGTTCTAGCTTATACCACGGAGATTCTGATTAAGGAATCTAAGAGATACTCATTCAATCGTATATAGAACGGAGGTGGTTGTCAGGCACACGTTCATGATTTGAGGAAGGTGATGAATGTCACGGATCATCACCTTCATCACAGTTAAGCGCGAATGAACATCTTAGATAGGAACAAGCGTATTTGAATGGAAAACAGAAATACTTACATTAATTCATCGAGACACAGCAGAGCTCCTCACCCCCAACAATGGGGTTTAGAGACTCATGCCGTCAGAGAATACAAAGTTTAGATCTAAAAATGTCATGAGATCCAAAATAAGTCTCTAAAAATTGTTTAAATACTAAACTAGTAGCCTAGGTTTACAACAAATGAGTAAACTATGATGGATGATGCAGAGATCCACTTTTGGGGCCCACTAGGTGTGTGCTGGGCTGAGAATTAAGCAATCCACCTGCAGAGGCCATTTGTGGAGTTGAACGCCAGTTTTTGTGCCAGTTTGGGCGTTCAACTCCAGTTTTTTATCCTTTTCTGGCGCTGGACGCCAGAATTGGGTAGAGAACTGGCGTTGAACGCCAGTTTACGTCGTCTATCCTTGTGCAAAGTATGGACTATTATATATTTCTGGAAAGCCCTGGATGTATACTTTCCAACGCAATTGAAAGCATGCCATTTCGAGTTTTATAGCTCCAGAAAATCCACTTTGAGTGCAGGGAGGTCAGAATCCAACAGCATCAGCAGTCCTTTTTCAGCCTGAATCAGATTTTTGCTCAGCTCCTTCAATTTCAGCTAGAAAAATACCTGAAATTACAGAAAAACACACAACTCATAGTAAAGTCCAGAAATATGATTTTTTCCTAAAAACTAATGAAAATAGACTAAAAACTAACTAAAACATACTTAAAAATATATGAAATTAACCCCAAAAAGCGTATAAAATATCCGCTCATCACAACACCAAACTTAAACTGTTGCTTGTCCTCAAGCAACTAGACAAATAAAATAGAAGACTAATAGGTTGAGAAGCAATAACATCTCAGAATTTTTGAGTGGAGCTCAGACTCTAATTAGATGAGCGGGACTAGTAGCTTTTTGCTTCTGAACAGTTTTGGCATCTCACTTTATCCATTGAAGCTCAGAGTGATTGGCATCTATAGGAACTTAGAATTCAGATAGTGTTATTGATTCTCCTATTTCAGTGTGATGATTCTTGAACACAACTATTTTATGAGTCTTGGCCGTGGCCCTAAGCACTTTGTTTTCCAGTATTACCACCGGATACATAAATGCCACAGACACATAATTGGGTGAACCTTTTAGATTGTGACTCAGCTTTGCTAAAGTCCCCAATTAGAGGTGTCCAGAGTTCTTAAGCACACTCTTCTTTTTGCTTTGGACCTTGACTTTAACCGCTCAGTCTCAAGTTTTCACTTGACACCTTCACGCCACAAGCACATGGTTAGGGACAGCTTGGTTTAGCCGCTTAGACCAGGATTTTATTCCTTTAGGCCCTCCTATCCACTGATGCTCAAAGCCTTGGGATCCTTTTTATTTGCCCTTGCCTTTTGGTTTTAAGGGTTATTGGCTGTTTGCTCTTGCCTCTTGGTTTTAAGAGCTTTTGGCTTTTTCTGCTTGCTTTTTCTTTTTCTTTCTATTTTTTTTTCTGCAAGCTTTGTTCTTTGCTGCTTTTTCTTGCTTCAAGAATCATTTTTATGATTTTTCAGATTATCAATAACATGTCTCATGTTCATCATTCTTTCAAGAGCCAACATATTTAACAGTCTTAAACAACAAATTCAAAAGACATATGCACTGTTCAAGCATTCATTCAGAAGACAAAAAGCGTTGCCACCACATGTTACTAATTAGAATTTTTCTTATTAAAAACTCGAAATTTTATTGCCTCTTATTCAAAAGATCTACTATTTTATTCATGTTTGCTGATGATGAGAAAAATAGACTATAACTTAATTGGGGATAAAATCAAACTAGACACTAATTACTACTAATGATCATGTAATGAAGACACAAACATAGATAAGCACTTAACATAGAGAAAACGAAAAACAGAGAAAGTAAGAACAAAGAACGAGTCCACCTTAGTGATGATGGCATTTCCTTCTTGAGGCACCAATGATGTTCTTGAGCTCTTTTATGTCTCTTCCTTGCCTTTGTGGCTTGATTCCTAGTGATTTTTGGTATTTCTATCCTCAGTTGCTTCCAATAATTATGTGGAGGGAAGTGCATCCCCTGAGGTATCTCTTGATTTGCAGCCACATGTTCTACCACTGAGCTATAGATCCTTCACATAATTGTTTTACCACACCAAACTTAGAATGTTGCTCGCCCTCGAGCAAAAGAAGAGGGAATAGATGAAGAAGAAGATGTGGAAAGAAAAAACTAGGATTATGAGGAGGGAAGGTGGGGATCCTGTGGGGTCCACAGATCTTGAAATGATCCTGTGAGGTCTACAGATCTTGAGGTGTCAAGGCATTTACATCCCTGCACCAATTTAGGCATGCAAAATGCCCTTGCATACAACTCTGGGCGTTCAGCGCCAGGTTGGTGCCCATTTTGGGCGTTCAACGCCCATTTACTAGCCATTTCTGGCGTTGAACACCAGAACCATGCTTGTTCTGGGCGTTTAGCGCCAGGATGTTGCCCATTTTGGGCGTTCAGCGCCAGAACCATGCTCTGTTCTGGCGTTGAACGCCAGACAAGTGCTTCCTCCAGGGTGTGATTTTTCTTCTGCTGTTTTTTATTCCATTTTCAATTTTTAATATTTATTTTGTGACTCCACATGATCATGAACCTAATAAAACATGAAAAACCATGAAAATAAATAAAAATTGGGTTGCCTCCCAACAAGCGCTTCTTTAATGTCCTTAGCTGGACCTTGCTGAGCTTTTAATCTAGCTTCAGCCTTGAGTATTCTTGCTCAATGTTGCCTTCAAGATAATGCTTGATTCTCTGTCCATTGACAATGAACTTCTTATCAGAATCAATATCTTGAAGCTCCACATAACCATATGGTGATACACTTGTAATCACGTATGGTCCCCTCCACCGGGATTTCAGTTTCCCGGGGAATAGCCTGAGTTTAGAGTTAAACAACAGAACCTTCTGTCCTGGTTCAAAGATTCTAGATGACAGCTTTCTGTCATGCCACTTTTTTTATTTTTCTTTATATAGCTTGGCATTTTCGAAAGCTGTGAATCTGAACTCCTCTAGCTCATTTAGCTGGAGCAATCTTTTTTCTCCTGCTAATTTGGCATCAAAGTTTAGGAATCTGGTTGCCCAGTAGGCCTTATGTTCTAGTTCCACGGGCAGGTGACATGCCTTACCATACACCAGTTGGTATGGAGAGGTCCCTATAGGGGTCTTGAATGCTGTTCTGTAAGCCCACAGAGCATCATCCAAGCTCCGTGCCCAATCCTTTCTACGGGTATTTACTGACCGTTCCAGGATTCTCTTTAATTCTCTATTAGAGACTTCAGCTTGCCCATTGGTTTGTGGATGATATGGAGTGGCCACCTTGTGGCGAATTCCATACCGAACCATGGCAGAGTAAAGCTGTTTATTGCAGAAGTGAGTGCCCCCATCACTGATTAGTACTCTAGGGACACCAAACCTGCTAAAGATATGTTTCTGGAGGAACTTCAGTACTGTTTTAGTATCATTGGTGGGTGTGGCAATAGCCTCAACCCATTTTGATACATAGTCAACTGCCACCAGAATATAAGTGTTTGAGTATGATGGTGGGAAAGGTCCCATGAAGTCAATTCCCCATACGTCAAATAACTCAATCTCCAAGATTCCTTGTTGAGGCATGGCGTAACCATGAGGCAGATTGCCAGCTCTTTGGCAACTGTCACAGTTACGTACAAACTCTCGGGGATCTTTATAGAGTGTGGGCCAATAGAAGCCACATTGGAGGACCTTGGTGGCTGTTCGCTCACCTCCGAAATGGCCTCCATATTGAGATCCGTGGCAATGCCACAGGATCCTCTGTGCTTCTTCTCTAGGCACACACCTACGGATAATTCCGTCTGCACATCTCTTAAAGAGATAAGGTTCATCCCACAAGTAGTACTTTGCATCAGTAATTAATTTCTTCTTTTGTATCCTGTTGTACTCCTTGGGTATGAACCTTGCAGCTTTATAGTTTGCAATATCGGCAAACCATGGTGCTTCCTGAATGGCGAATAAATGCTCATCAGGAAATGTCTCAGAGATCTCAAGAGAAGGGAGGGACGTCCCTTCCACTGGCTCTATCCGGGACAGATGATCAGCCACTTGGTTCTCTGTCCCTTTTCTGTCTCTTATTTCTATATCAAACTCTTGCAGAAGCAATACCCATCTGATGAGCCTGGGTTTTGAATCCTGCTTTGTGAGTAGATATTTAAGAGCAGCATGGTCAGTATACATAATCACTTTTGATCCTACTAAGTATGATCTGAATTTGTCAATGGCGTAAACCACTGCAAGTAGTTCTTTTTCTGTGGTTGTGTAATTTTTCTGGGCATCATTTAGAACGCGACTGGCATAATAAATGACATGCAAAAGCTTGTCATGCCTCTGTCCCAATACTGCACCAATGGCATGATCACTGGCATCACACATTAGCTCAAATGGTAATGTCCAGTCGGGTGCAGAAATGACTGGTGCTGTGACCAGCTTAGCTTTCAGCGTTTCAAACGCCTGCAGGCACTTTGTGTCAAACACAAATGGCGTGTCAGCAGCTAGCAGATTGCTTAGAGGTTTTGCGATTTTTGAAAAATCCTTTATAAACCTCCTATAGAATCCTGCATGCCCCAGAAAGCTTCTGATTGCCTTAACATTGGCAGGTGGTGGTAATTTTTCAATTACCTCTATTTTTGCTTGATCCACCTCTATTCCCTTGTTTGAGATTTTATGCCCAAGAACAATTCCTTCAGTCACCATGAAGTGACACTTTTCCCAGTTTAAAACTAGGTTGGTTTCTTGGCATCTTTTTAGAACAAGTTTCAAGTGATCAAGACAGGAGCTGAATGAGTCTCCATATACTGAGAAGTCATCCATGAAGACTTCCAGAAATTTTTCCACCATGTCAGAGAAAATAGAGAGCATGCATCTCTGGAAGGTTGCAGGCGCATTACATAGCCCAAATGGCATCCTTCTATAAGCAAACACTCCAGATGGACATGTGAATGCTGTTTTTTCTTGATCCTGGGGATCTACTGCGATCTGGTTATAACCTGAGTAGCCATCCAAAAAGCAGTAATAATCATGACCTGCTAGTCTTTCTAGCATCTGGTCTATGAATGGTAAAGGAAAATGATCCTTTCTGGTGGCTGTATTGAGCCTTCTGTAGTCAATACACATGTGCCACCCCGTAACTGTTCTTGTAGGAACCAGTTCATTTTTTTCATTATGAATCACTGTCATGCCTCCCTTTTTTGGGACGACT
The DNA here is from genome assembly GCF_003086295.3 of Arachis hypogaea. Lineage (NCBI taxonomy): Eukaryota > Viridiplantae > Streptophyta > Magnoliopsida > Fabales > Fabaceae > Arachis > Arachis hypogaea. The sequence continues at coordinate 58,863,388 of NC_092047.1, forward strand.
TGAACAGGGCTCACCCAGGGGCTATCAGAAATAGGATAAATAATCCCAGCCTCTAGTAACTTGGTGACCTCTTTCTGCACCACTTCCTTCATGGCTGGATTTAGCCGCCTCTGTGGTTGAACCACTGGTTTGGCATTATCCTCCAATAGGATTTTGTGCATGCATCTAGCTGGGCTTATGCCCTTAAGGTCACCTATGGACCACCCAAGAGCTGTCTTGTGTGTCCTTAGCACTTGAATATGTGCTTCCTCTTCCTGTGAATTTAAAGCAGAGCTTATGATCACTGGAAAAGTGTCACCTTCTCCCAGAAATGCATATTTCAAGGATGGTGGTAGTGGCTTGAGCTCGGGTTTAGGAGGTTTTTCCTCTTTCAGAAGATAGTTCAGAGGCTCTTTCATGTCCCCTGAATCCTCCAAATCAGGCTGAACATCTTTAAAAATGTCTTCCAACTCTGATTCGAGACTCTCAGCCATGTTGATCTCTTCTACCAAAGAGTCAATAAGGTCAACTTTCATGCAGTCTGTTGATGTGTCTGGATGCTGCATGGCTTTGACAGCGTTCAACTTGAACTCATCATCGTTGACTCTTAGGGTTATTTCCCCCTGTTGGACGTCAATGAGGGATCGTCCAGTTGCTAGGAAGGGTCTTCCTAGAATGAGAGTAGCACTCTTGTGCTCCTCCATTTCCAGCACAACAAAGTCAGTGGGAAAGGCGAATGGCCCAACTCTGACAATCATGTCCTCAATCACGCCTGATGGGTATTTAGTGGAACCATCAGCAAGTTGGAGACATATCCGGGTTGGTTTAACTTCTTCAGTTAAGCCAAGCTTCCTGATAGTGGATGCAGGTATTAGGTTGATGCTTGCCCCAAGATCGCATAAAGCTGTCTTGGTGCAATTATCTTCTAATATGCATGGTATCAGAAAGCTCCCAGGGTCTTTAAGCTTTTCAGGAAAGCTCTTCAGAATGACTGCACTGCATTCTTCAGTGAGGAGAACTCTTTCTGTTTCTCTCCAATCCTTCTTATGACTCAAGATCTCTTTCATGAACTTGGCATAAGAAGGTATTTGCTCAAGTGCTTCTGCAAATGGAATCTTTATTTCAAGAGTCCTGAGGTAATCTGCAAAGCGAGCAAATTGCTTATCCTGCTCCTCTTTCCGGAGTTTTTGAGGATAAGGTATTTTGGCTTTATATTCTTCAACCTTAGTTGCTGCAGATTTATTGCCTACAGAAGTGGTTGAAGAAGCCTTTTAGAGGGGTTGTTATCAGCATTTGTGTGTCTGATCCCTCACTGGCAATTGAGTGCCAGAGTTAGAAGCTGGAGTGACGTGAGAAGCCAACTCCTTGTCTGTTCCTGACGCTTGAATGCCAGAATTATGCCCATTTTGGGCGTTCAGTGCCAGATCCTACCCATTTTGGGCGTTCAACGCCAGATCCTTGCCCATTTCTGGCGTTGAACGCCAGTCCTGCTGTATTTCTGGCGTTGAACGCCAGTTTTGGCCATGGTCTGGGCGTTCAGCGCCAGCCTTCCACCAATTTTCTGGCGTTTTAGCGCCAGAATTATTTTTCCCTGGGCTCTTACTGTCCTCAGGTGAATTTTGGGTGGTTTGCTCATTTCTTAGCTTTTTGCTGCTTTGAGGTGGGGTATTTAATGTCTTCCCACTTCTTAGTTGAATTGCTTGGCATTCTTCTGCTATTTGCCTTGACAGCTGCTGCTTTGTTTGCTTAAACTGTTCGTCCATATGTATATTAGCCATCCTTGTCTCTTGTAACCTGTCTTTAAATTCGGCTAGCTGCTTTGTTAGAAAGTCCAATTGCTGATTGAATTCAGCAGCTTGTTCTACAGGACTGAGTTCAGCAGTTACTGTTTTAACCTCTTCATTCATGGAAGGGTTGCTGCTTAGGTACAGATGCTGATTCCTGGCAACTGTATCAATGAGCTCTTGAGCCTCTTCAATTGTCTTTCTCATGTGGATAGATCCACCAGCTGAGTAATCTAGAGACATCTGAGCTCCTTCTGCAAGCCCATAGTAGAAGATGTCTAACTGAACCCACTCTGAAAACATTTCAGAGGGGCATTTTCGTAGCATCTCTCTGTATCTCTCCCAGGCATCATAAAGAGATTCATTATCTCCTTGTTTAAAGCCTTGGATGTCCAGCCTTAGCTGTGTTATCCTTTTTGGAGGGAAATATTGATTCAGGAATTTTTCTGTCAGCTGTTTCCATGTCCTTATGCTGGCCTTAGGTTGGTTATTTAACCACCTCTTAGCTTGATCTTTTACAGCAAATAGAAACAGTAATAGTCTGTAGACATCCTGATCTATTTCCTTATCATGTACTGTGTCAGCAATTTGTAAAAATTGTGCTAAAAACTCTGTAGGTTCTTCCTGTGGAAGACCGAAATACTGGCAGCTTTGCTGCACCATGATAATGAGCTGAGGATTCAACTCAAAGCTACTGACTCCAATGGAGGGTATGCAGATACTACTCCCATATGAAGCAGTAGAGGGGTTTGAATATGACCCCAGAGTCCTCCTGGACTGTTCATTTCCGCTTAGATCCATGATGGAGAAAGGGAGATGATGTAAAATAGGAAAAATATTTTTATTTATTTATTTATATATTTATTTCGAAAATGAAATAAATTAAAATAGAATAAATAAAAATTGAGTGAAGATTTTCGAAAAACTGAGGAGAGAGAAAGTGGTTAGGAAGTTTTGAAAAGGATATGATGATTTTTTTTTTTTTTAAAAAAAAGTTTTAAATTTTGAAATAAAAAATCTGAATTTTAGAAATATATTTCGAAAATTTGTTCTTAAAAAAAAAGAGAAAAGATATTTTTGATTTTTAAGAGGAAAGAGAAAAACAATAAGATAGCACAAGATTTAAAATTTTTAGATCTAATGCTCCCTATTTTCGAAAATTTTGGAGGGAAAACACCAAGGAACACCAAACTTAAAAATTTTAAGATCAAGTCACAAGGAAAACTCAAGAACACGAAAAGAGAACACCAAACTTAAAATTTTTTAGAAAACCAAAATAAATTTTTGAAAAAAAATTTTTTTTTTTTTTTGAAAAATCAACAAGAAAACACCAAACTTAAAGTTTGGCACAAAATTTAATAGAGAAAATATTATTTATGAAAAAGATTTTAAAAAGAGTGTACCCAACTGCCACGGGCTTAGACTAATGCTCTAGCCAACTGGGCAGTAAATGTAACACTTGTTTTAAAGAAGGATATTTTTAACCAAGAACAATAATAAGAGACTCTAAACCAAAAAGAAAAATTTTCCTAATCTAAGCAACAAAATAATCCGTCAGTTGTTCAAACACGAACAATCCCCGGCAACGGCGCCAAAAACTTGGTGCACGAATTATGAATCACGCTTTTCACAACTCGTACCACTAACCAGCAAGTGCACTGGGTCGTCCAAGTAATACCTTACGTGAGTAAAGGTCGAATCCCACGGAGATTGTTGGTTTGAAGCAATCTATGGTTATCTTGTAAATCTTAGTCAGGAAGTCAATTATGGTTATCAGTTGATTTGCAAATAAACAAGAGAGCATAAATTAAAGGTTACTTGTTATGTAGTAATGGAGAATATGTTGGAGTTTTGGAGATGCTTTGTCTTCTGAATCTCTGCTTTCCTCTGTCTTCTGATTCACGCACGCACATCCTCCTATGGCAAGCTGTGTGTTGGTGGATCACCGTTGTCAATGGCTACCTTCCATCCTTCCAGTGAAAACTACGCTCACGCGCTCTGTCACAGCACGGCTAATCACCGGTTGGTTCTCGATCCGGTTGGAATAGGATTCACTATCCTTTTGCGTCTGTCACTAACGCCCAGCCTTCAGGAGTTTGAAGCTCATCACAGTCATTCAATCCTTGAATCCTACTCGGAATACCACAGACAAGGTTTAGACTTTCCAGATTCTCATGAATGCCGCCATCAGTTCTAGCTTATACCACGGAGATTCTGATTAAGGAATCTAAGAGATACTCATTCAATCGTATATAGAACGGAGGTGGTTGTCAGGCACACGTTCATGATTTGAGGAAGGTGATGAATGTCACGGATCATCACCTTCATCACAGTTAAGCGCGAATGAACATCTTAGATAGGAACAAGCGTATTTGAATGGAAAACAGAAATACTTGCATTAATTCATCGAGACACAGCAGAGCTCCTCACCCCCAACAATGGGGTTTAGAGACTCATGCCGTCAGAGAATACAAAGTTTAGATCTAAAAATGTCATGAGATCCAAAATAAGTCTCTAAAAGTTGTTTAAATACTAAACTAGTAGCCTAGTTTTACAACAAATGAGTAAACTATGATGGATGATGCAGAGATCCACTTCTGGGGCCCACTAGGTGTGTGATGGGCTGAGAATTAAGCAATCCACGTGCAGAGGCCATTTGTGGAGTTGAACGCCAGTTTTTGTGCCAGTTTGGGCGTTCAACTCCAGTTTTTGATCCTTTTCTGGCGCTGGACGCCAGAATTGGGCAGAGAACTGGCGTTGAACGCCAGTTTACGTCGTCTATCCTTGTGCAAAGTATGGACTATTATATATTGCTGGAAAGCCCTGGATGTCTACTTTTCAACGCAATTGGAAGCATGCCATTTCGAGTTCTATAGCTCCAGAAAATCCACTTTTAGTGTAGGGAGGTCAGAATCCAACAACATCAGCAGTCCTTTTTCAGCCTGAATCAGATTTTTGCTCAGCTCCTTCAATTTCAGCCAGAAAAATACCTGAAATTACAAAAAAACACACAACTCATAGTAAAGTCCAGAAATATGAATTTTTCCTAAAAAATAATGAAAATAGACTAAAAACTAACAAAAACATACTCAAAACTATATGAAATTAACCCCAAAAAGCGTATAAAATATCCGCTCATCAGGGCGTTAGTGGTGTTAACGTTAAGTGAAACTGTGGGGTCGAGAACGTTAGTGACAATCACCTTTTTCACTAATGTTCCTAACCCAAAAATGGTCCACGTTAACTTCAATTTTAGTGGCACTAACGTGACCACTAACGTTGCTTCTTGGCCCTTCGCAAACGTTACTGGGGTTTACCTTTTCCAATAACGTTGAGAGTACCCCTTTCTCCCTACATTAGAGTTCACGTTAGTATAGTTAACGTGGCCTTTAACGTAGGCTTGCCAAATCTTCGAGAGCGTTAGTGACACTTACCTTTGTCACTAACGCTTCAAAACGCCCCTACTTCCCACGTTAGAGTTCACGTTAACTAGGTTAACGTGACTTCTAACATGGTATTGATAGCCATCTACAACGTTAGTGACAAAGGTGAGTGTCACTAACGTTGGCTCATCATCCCTCTTCTCCACGTTAGCTTCCACGTTAATGTAATTAACGTGGCAACTAAGGTGGCTCATAGTGGCTTAATCCAACGTTAGTGACAAAGGTGAGTGTCACTAACGTTGGTGATTCCTTGCTCCCTCCACGTTAGAGTCCATGTTAACTAGGTTAACGTGACTCTTAACGTGGCAAATATGAGCTTAATCCAACGTTAGTGACAAAGGTGAGTGTCACTAACGTTGGCATTATCTTCCTCATCCATGTTAGAGTTCACGTTAACTGAGTTAACGTGACTCTTAACGTGGCCAGCTGCCACTTTGGAACGTTAGTGGCACTTACTTTTACCACTAACGTTGGAGTTCTACTTCTCTTCCACGTTAGCTTCCACGTTAACATAGTTAACGTGGCAACTAACGTGGACTATGATGGCTCACGAAGGCGTTAATGGCGATCACTTTTCTCATTAACGTTGCAAGCTAGCCTCCATTCCACGTTAGTGGTCACGTTAGCTAGACTAACGTGGCTACTAACGTGGTTCTTCCTTGATTCCTTTGTCCTGAAATCAAGCAATAAAGTGCATCAAAGCTCTAATCCAAGTTATGAGACATGCATCATTCAATTTTGTCATTTAATTCCTGCATAATTCTCATAAAATCATGTAAAATTCACAATGTTTGCTTGAATCAAGATGTAAGTGATTATTTACCCAAAACTTGCTTATTTCCTAAGAAAGTGCATGAAACTACCCTAAAACCATAAAGAAAAGGTCAGTGAAACTGGCCAAAATGCCCTGGCATCACAACACCAAACTTAAAGCTTGCTTGTCCCTAAGCAAGTACTGGAACAAAAGAATGATGAATGAAATGACAAGATGAATGAATCATTCTTGTGGAAGTCATGTCCTTGGTTTTATGGGGTTTAATGCTTAGCAACTTAGGTTCATTCCTTTACTGGCTTTCAGACCTTTATCATGCCTTAGAATACTCACTTGATGGCACCCTTTGAGACTGTTATTTATTGATCCCTTTGTCTTTCCAAGGTTTATTGCATCCTTAGGCTAAGTGTTCTGTGAGAGGGCGACTCTTTAAGATAAGTTTTCAGCCAACACTCCCGAACCAGTTGGTTCAAGGTGCTAGGTGTTGAAACACCCCTAAGGACTTACTCCCTCAAGTCTCTCTCCCCCATACATGCACACCACAGGCACATGGTTTGTTATTTTCTTTCCTTGAGGTCTTGGTGTCCAGTACCTCTTTGGGTTACTAAATATTTTCTAGCAAGGTTACTCTTGATAGTGGATTTTCAGTTGATAATCCCGGGTTAGTTAACCCAAGTTACCAAGTGATGAAGCACTCCTAAGAACTTATTCATCCAAGCAGATCCTTGGTACAAGAGCACCACAGACACATCCCTCAAGGTTCAAGCCCTTGGTGCCTAGCCTTATTCTTTATTACCTTTCTTTCTTTTTCAACTCTTATTGTTCTTTTTCTTTTTCTTATTGGGATCTTATTATTTAGCTAGTCTCATGGGGTGTGTTTCAAGCATATGATTCAGGACAGATAGTTGCCTTCCCACCTTGTTGGTGAACCAACTTAGCTAAGTGATTACTACACCACAAATTTAAGGACTTACTCCACAAATTGAACTCCACTCTGGTCTTTCATAACATCTCTTTTTATTTAGCTTAAAAGGACAAACATACAATAAGCAAGATGCAGATGAAGATAGGTAACTTGAACCAGCACATATGAAAAAGGCAAGAAAAATACTAAAGATAGCATTGAAAATCCTAAACTACCATGGAAGCATGTTCTATTTCATACATGATTTTCCTTATTTAATACTTGAAAAAGATGGGACAATGAGGGAACTCCACCACCTTTTACTCATGGGGATGCTCATGCTCTCCCTCTTGTTTGTCATCATCCATAATTTTTGCATTTTTCTTTGCCTTCTTGGATGATGGTGCACCAATTCTCCAGGAGATTCTTGCAAAGTCGTTGGAAGTTGCTTGTTCCCAAAGCACTTGAGAAATAGTTAGTATGCATGTATGCTTGTGAATTTCTGAACTTAACTTGGTGTGTGAACACCAAACTTAATTCCTTGCCTAATACAGCAGGTTGAATACATATAGAAAAGCTCATGTATTGTTATCAGCAAAACAACTATGAACTAGAAACTAACTACTGTTAAGTGGTTCCCCTGATTGGTTGGATCTAGCAATTTGCCCTTGAAAGAGTGTAGTGTGATTCTAACTGAAATCTTTGGTGGAACACCAAACTTAGAATTACACACTCACTCTTGTATTGCTTTGGCGTGTAACACCAAACTTAGCTCCTCACAATACAGGGAAAACTACTTGTGATTTTTATTGAAATGCAAATGAAAAGAAAACTACCTTAGGTTGGGTTGCCTCCCAACGAAGCGCTCTTTTAGCATCGCTAGCTTGACGATTCCTCCATTATTTGAGGTGATACTTCACTTTGGGATTTTCCCCCATGTTGCCCATGTAGTGTTTGAGCCTTTGTCCGTTCACAGTGAACGTCCTCTTTGAACTTTCCTCCATGATTTCTATGTGCCCATATGGCGAGACCTTTGTGACAAGAAAGGGTCCTGACCACCTTGATTTGAATTTCCCAGGGAAAAGTCTTAATTTGGAATTGTAGAGGAGCACTTGTTGTCCTTCTTCGAAGCTCCTGGGTGTCAAATGGAGGTCGTGCCTTCTCTTTGCCTTTTCTTTATAAATCTTGGCATTTTCATAGGCTTGAGATCTGAACTCCTCCATTTCTTGCAGCTGCAAAACCCTCTTTTCACCAGCAGCAATGCTATCAAAATTTAGCAGCTTGAGAGCCCAGAGGGCTTTGTGTTCCAGCTCCAATGGTAGATGACAAGCCTTTCCATACACTAGTTGGTATGGGGACATCCCGATTGGTGTTTTGAATGCCGTTCTGTATGCCCAAAGAGCATCATCCAGCTTCTTCGACCAATCATTTCTTGATGCTCCCACAGTCTTTTCCAGAATCCTTTTTAGCTCTTTGTTAGATATCTCAGTTTGCCCACTTGTTTGGGGGTGGTAAGGCGTGGCAATCTTATGTTTCACCCTGTATCATAGGAGGAGAGCTTCTAGTGGTCTGTTACAAAAATGGCTCCCTCCATCACTGATGAGTGCTCGTGGGACTCTAAACCGGCTAAAGATATTCTTTCTGAGGAAGTTCATGACCACCTTGTTATTATTTGTTGGGGTTGCAATATCCTCTACCCACTTGGAAACATAATCCACTGCTACCAAGATGTACTTGTTTGAATATGAGGTTGGGAATGGTCCTATGAAATCGATTCCCCACACATCAAACAGTTCCAGTTCTAAGATGAAATTTTGTGGCATCTCATTTATTTTGGGTAAGTTTCCAGCTCTTTGACATTCATTGCAATTCTTTACCAGTTCTTTGGCATCCTTGAAAAGGGTGGGCCAAAAGAATCCGTTTTGTAACACCTTGGCTGCAGTTCTATCTCCTCCAAAATGGCCTCCATAGCATGAGCCGTGGCAGTTCCACAAGACCTCTCGTCCCTCTTCTTCCAAAACACATCTTCTCAGGATTCCATCTGGACACTTCTTGAAGAGATATGGCTAATCCCAGACAAAATATTTTGCATCATTGATGAGCTTTCTCTTTTGATGTTTGTTGATCTCTAGAGGTAAAGCCCCAGTTCCCTTGGAATTGGCAATGTTTGCAAACCAAGGTGCTTTGTGAACCGTCATTAACTGCTCATCTGGGAAACATTCATTCACACTTGTACCATGTGTTCCACCCTTATCATGAGGGATTCTGGATAGGTGATCCGCTACCTTGTTCTCCACTCCCTTCTTGTCTCTAATTTCAATGTTGAATTCCTGCAACAACAAGATCCATCTTATTAGTCTTGGTTTTGATTCTTGCTTGGCAAACAAATATTTAAGTGCTGTGTAATCTGTGAAAACGATTACTTTGGCACCAATGAGGTATGATCTAAACTTGTCAAATGCAAAAACTATTGCCAGCAACTCCTTTTCAGTAGTGGTATAGTTTCTTTGAGTATCATTGAGGACTTTGCTGGCATAGTATATTACATGGACTAAGTTCTCTTTCCTCTGTCCTAACACTGCCCCAACTGCGAAGTCAGATGCATCGCACATCAGTTCAAATGGTAAGTTCCAATCAGGTGGGGAAATGATAGGGGCAGAGGACAGCCTCTTTTTCAAGTGTTCGAAAGCTAGCATGCACTTTTCATCAAAGACAAATGGTGTATCAGATACAAGGAGATTGCTTAAGGGCTTGGCTATCTTTGAAAAATCTTTAATAAACCGTCTATAAAAGCCAGCATGCCCTAAAAAACTCCTAATTGCCTTGACATCACTTGGTGGAGGTAATCTTTCCATGAGTTTCACCTTAGCTCTGTCTACCTCAATGCCCTAGTTAGACACCTTATGGCCAAGGACTATTCCTCCTGTTACCATGAAGTGACATTTCTCCCAGTTCAAGACCAGATTGGTCTTTGACATCTCTTTAACACCCGGGCTAGGTGATCTAGGCAATTAGGAAAGGAATCTCCGAATACTGAGAAGTCATCCATAAAGACTTCGATGAATTTTTCTATCATATCTGAGAAAATGGAGAGCATGCAGCGTTGGAAGGTTGCAGGTGTATTGCATAGCCCAAATGGCATGCGCCTGTAGGCAAACACTCCATATGGGCAAGTAAAGGAGGTTTTCTCTTGGTCTCTTGGATCAACCACTATTTGGTTATATCCTGAATAACCATCGAGAAAACAGTAATATGCATGTCCTGCAAGTCTTTCCAGCATCTGATCCATGAGAGGAAGGGGAAATGATCTTTTCGTGTAGCTTCATTGAGTTTTCTGTAGTCTATGCACATCCACCATCCTGTGACTGTCCTTGTAGGGATTAGTTCGTTCTTCTCATTGGGAACTACAGTAATTCCTCCCTTTTTTGGGACAACTTGTACAGGGCTGACCCATGGGCTGTCTGAGATCGGATAGATCACTCCTCCTTGCCACAACTTCATGACTTCTTTCTGTACCACTTCCTTCATGACTGGGTTCAGCCTCCTTTGGGGTTGAATGGATGGTTTGGCATCATCTTCCAACAGTATCTTATGCATACATATGGCCGAACTGATTCCCTTCAAGTCAGCAAGGGTCCATCCTATGGCATCTTTGTGCCTTGGCAATACTTGGAGTAGCTCTTCCTTTTGTTCTTGGCTGAGGAATGAATTTATGATCACTGGATAACTGCATACTTGAGAGTGGGTGGCAGTGCCTTTAGTTCAAGTTTGGGTGCTTCTTTCTTTCCATTCTTCTCCTTTATTGTGCACTGAGCTTGAACCTCAGCTGGTGTAGCTTCTTCGCTTGCTGATTTCTCCTCTTCTGTTAACCCCCTCAAGTTTTTCTTCTTCAAAAGTCTCTTGTACTACATCTTCCAGTGAGTCCAACCTCATACATTCTCCCAATGGTTCCTGTGGGTAGTTCATGGCCTTGAACACATTGATCATCATTGTTTCATTGTGTAGTCTAAGGGTAAGTTCGCCCTTTTGGACATCGATGACAGCTCCGGCAGTAGCTAAGAATGGTCTACCCAAGATGATAGAAGCCTTAGCTCCTTCCTTCATGTCTAACACTACAAAGTCTGCTGGAAAGATAAAGTCTCCTACCTTCACTAGCAAGTCTTTCACTATGCCGTGAGGAAACTTGAATGATTGGTCTGCCAGTTGTAAGGCCATTTTTGTTGGTTTGGCCTCCTCAATCTTCATTTTTCTCATCATAGCTACAGACATCAGATTTATGCTGGCTCCTAAATCACATAGAGCCTTCTCCACTGTTATTTCTCCTATAATACAAGGAATCTGGAAGCTCCCAGGATCCTTCAATTTCTGGGGCAGTTTATGCTGAATGATGGCACTGCATTCCTCGGTTAGTATCATAGTATCGTTGTTCTTCCAGCTTCTCTTCTTCTTCATCAACTCCTTCAAGAACTTGGCATAGAGCGGCATTTGCTCTATTGCTTCAGCAAAGGGTATGTTAATCTGCATTTTTTTGAAGATTTCTAAAAATCTGGAGAACTGGCTGTCATCCCTCTTCTTCCTCAATTGTTGAGGATATGGGACTTTTGGAACATATGGCTTCAGCTCTTCTTCCTTTTGTTGTGAGTTGGAGGTGGGGACTTGAACTTCGTCTTGTTCCTCCTTTCTTCCAATTGAATCTTTCTCTTGTGGTTGCTTGGAAGTCTCTTTCAATTCCTTTCCACTTTTGAGGGTGATAGCTTGACACTCCTCCCTTGGCCTTGACTCAATGTTGCTGCAATGGTCATGGCCAGGAGCTTGTTGAAATAGGTAGCCAATTTGTGTCTCAAGTTTCTTGATGGCAGCATCTTGATTTTGCATGTTGGATCGCACTTCCTCTCGGAACACCTTACTATCTTGGATCTCCTTGCATATGCCTTCAAGTAGAGTTTCAATCCTTGAGAGTCTATCTTCAGATGATGGTGAGTCGAGATTGGAGGGATGAGAAGGGCCATTTTGACTTTGATATGGATGTTGAGAAGTGTTGTTAGGTGGGTGTTGATATGACCTCTGTGTGGAGTGTTGGTGAGCTGCATTGTTGTTGGGGTTGTGGCGTCTCTGATCTTGGCCTTGATCCTGTTGGTTTCCCCACCCAAAGTTTGGGTGGTTCCTCCAACCAGGATTATATGTTTTGGAGTATGGGTCATGGTGCTGCCTAGGTGAATTTCCGATGTAGTTGGCTAGTTCCTGATCACCCTCTGCTTCTTCATTCACTCCTTCTTGAGCTGCTGCTGAGGTGGTGATTGCTGCTACTTGATTCCTCTCCATCTTTTTGGTAAGGTCAGCCAACTGCTAGGTAATAAGCTTGTTTTGAGCTAGCAGTGCATCCACATTGTTCAGCTCCATCACTCCTCTAGTGTTGCCTCTTTCAGAAGCATAGAAGTAGTCATTCTCTGCTACAGTCTCAATAACATCTATGGCTTCTTCAATGGTCTTCTTATTGTTCAGAGATCCCCCGGATGAGTGGTCTACTGCCTTCTTTGATTCATACGAAAGGCCTTTATAGAAAATGTGCAACTGCACCCATTCATTGAACATATCTGGCGGGCATCTTCTTGTCAGGTCTTTAAACCTCTCCCATGCTTCATATAGAGTCTCACCATCTTGCTGCCTGAAGATTTGTACCTCAGCTCTCAACCTGTTGATTCATTGAGGAGGATAGAATCTTGCCAAGAATTTGTTCACCACATCTTCCCAGGTTGCTAAACTCTCCTTTGGAAAGGATTCCAGCCATTTAGATGCTTTGTCCTTGAGTGAGAAGGGAAACAGAAGTAGTCTATAGGTGTCAGGATGAACACCATTATACTTCACAGTATCGCATATCCTCAGGAAGGTGGTTAGATGTTGATTGGGGTCTTCTTGGATACTTCCTCCGAATGAACAATTGTTCTGAACAAGGGTGATGAGCTGTGGCTTTAGTTCAAAGTTGTTGGCATGTATGGTTGGCCTTTGGATGCTACTTCCACAGTTTCCTGGATTTGGGTTGATGTAAGAACCCAGAACTCTTCTCTCTTGTCCAGCCTGATATGCTGGACCTTCTCTGCCATGGTTGTGAGCCTCTTCTTCATGATGGTTCTCCATATTCTCATCCATGTCTGGTTCAAAGTACTCCTCCTCTTCCTCAGCACCAACTACTCTCTTCCCTCTTGCTTCCCTCCTTAATCTAAGGAAGGTCCTCTCAGGTTCAGAATCAAAGGAAGTTGAAGCCCTGCTTCTTCTACCTGTCATGCACCCAATAAGGCAGAAGCAAGAAAGATAGATGTAGACAATATTTTCTGCAGAAATGCTGTTAGTGTGAGTGATGCAATATATCAAACAGTTAGTGGGTCAGTGAACCAAATATTAAAACAAAATGCAGGTAACACCACTAATGGGTGAAAGGTAAAGGGAAAGAATTAACTAAAACTGAAAGTAAATTACACAAATAAAACTAAATCAAACAAAAGGAAAATGCTCAATCTAGTTATCCACCAATTTAATCATTGTTGATACAAAATCAATCCCCGGCAACGGCGCCATAAACTTGATGCACGGAAACTTGTCTCTTAACAAACCTCCCTCGGCAGGTATACCGAATTGTCGTCAAGTAAAAACTCACAATAGATTGAGGTCAAATCCCACAGGGATTGATTGGTCAAGCAACTTTAATTGGAGGAATGTTCTAGTTGAGCTAAGCAGAATTTGGTTTGAGAGTTGCAGGAAATTAAATGGTGGGAAAGTAAATAGCAGAAAATGTAAATGCTAGAAATAAAGAGCTGAAAATAGATGACGGAAAATAAATTGTAGAATCTTAAATGGGAATGGGGAAGATGATCATAAAAGTAATTGGCAGAAATTAAAGAGAATGGGTAAGATCAGAAATGGGGAGTTCATTGGGCTTAGGAGATGTTGCATCCTCCGGATCAAGTTCATTTTCATCTCTTCCTCAATCAATGCATTCATTGATCTCCTTGGCAATCTTAAGTGACTGAATTCCAATTCCTTGGTAATTCAATCTCTCAAATCTTGATCAATAGCCAATTCCTTGGTCCAATTGCTCATGAGAAGAGATGAGGTATGGTCACTGATTATACCACATGTATTTCCAAATCAAAGTGTTGGTAGGATTATATGTCACTATATCCATCCAAACCCCAATTTGGTCCAACATGAGAAAGCATTTCTAGCATGATCTCTTCATTTCTCTTCCAAGGTTCCGAAGAGATCCAAGTATGAATAGCTTCTTTTCCAAGATAACTACTCAATTGGATGAAGATTGAAAGCTTTCTAGTAAAATCAAGAGAAAAGAAAGAAGAAGAATAATGAAAACTATTATTGATCCATCAAATTACAACAGAGCTCTCTAACCCAATGAAAGGGGTTTAGTTGTTCATAGCTCTGGGAATGGAAAACAAAGATGTAGAATGCATTCTGAAAAGTTAACTAGAAGTTACAGAGAAAGTAAAAAATACAGAGAGTAATTCTAATAATGCCAAAAGCTCTCTTCTAGTTCAAAGTTCTCCCTATTTATACTGTTCTTCTGATCTTCTAGTTGCTTCTTCAAGTCTTGGATATGGGCCTTTGGATCTTGAGTTGAAGCAGTTATCTTCTTCAGTGGGCTCAGCTTTACTTGCAGAGAAAGTGTGCAGTAGGTATGGACTTTAGCTTGCGGCGTTAGTGGTGTTAACGTTAAGTGAAACTGTGGGGTCGAGAACGTTAGTGACAATCACCTTTTTCACTAACGTTCCTAACCCAAAAATGGTCCGTGTTAACTTCAACGTTAGTGGCACTAACGTGACCACTAACGTTGCTTCTTGGCCCTTCGCAAACGTTACTGGGGTTTACCATTTTCAATAACATTGAGAGTACCCCTTTCTCCCTACGTTAGAGTTCACGTTAGTATAGTTAACGTGGCCTTTAACGTAGGCTTGCCAAATCTTCGAGAGCGTTAGTGACACTTACCTTTGTCACTAACGCTTCAAAACGCCCCTACTTCCAATGTTAGAGTTCACGTTAACTAGGTTAACGTGACTTCTAACGTGGTATTGATAGCCATCTCCAACGTTAGGGACAAAGGTGAGTGTCACTAACGTTGGCTCATCATCCCTCTTCTCCACGTTAGCTTCCACGTTAATGAAATTAACGTGGCAACTAACGTGGCTCATAGTGGCTTAATCCAACGTTAGTGACAAAGGTGAGTGTCACTAACGTTGGTGATTCCTTGCTCCCTCCACGTTAGAGTCCACGTTAACTAGGTTAACGTGACTCTTAACGTGGCAAATATGAGCTTAGTCCAACGTTAGTGACAAAGGTGAGTGTCACTAACGTTGGCATTATCTTTCTCATCCACGTTTGAGTTCACGTTAACTGAGTTAACGTGACTCTTAACGTGGCCAGCTGCCACTTTGGAACGTTAGTGACACTTACTTTTACCACTAACGTTGGAGTTCTACTTCTCTTCCACGTTAGCTTCCACGTTAACATAGTTAACGTGGCAACTAACGTGGGCTATGATCGCTCACGAAGGCGTTAATGGCGATCACTTTTCTCATTAACGTTGCAAGCTGGCCTCCATTCCACGTTAGTGGTTACGTTAGCTAGACTAATGTGGCTACTAACGTGGTTCTTCCTTGCTTCCTTTGTCCTGAAATCAAGCAATAAAGTGCATCAAAGCTCTAATCCAAGTTATGAGACATGCATCGTTCAATTTTGTCATTTAATTCATGCATAATTCTCATGAAATCATGTAAAATTCACAATGTTTGCTTGAATCCAGATGTAAGTGATTATTTACCCAAAACTTGCTTATTTCCTAAGAAAGTGCATGAAACTACCCTAAAACCATAAAGGAAAGGTCAGTGAAACTGGCCAAAATTCCCTGGCATCAGGACTCTAGCAAAGCTGAGTCACAATCTGAAAAGGTTCACCCAGTTATGTGTTTGTGGCATTTATGTATCCGGTGGTAATACTGGAAAACAAAATTCTTTGGGTCATGGCCAAGACTCATAAAGTAGCTGTGTTCAAGAATCAACATACTTAACTAGGAGAATCAATAACACTATCTGGATTCTAAGTTCCAATAGAAGCCAATCATTTTGAACTTCAAAGGATAAAGTGAGATGCCAAAACTGTTCAGAAGAAAAAAGCTAAAAGCACCGCTCATCTAATTAATACTGATCTTCATAGATGTTTTTAGAATTCATTGTATATTCTCTTCTTTTTATCCTATTTGATTTTCAGTTGCTTTGGGACAAGCAACAACTTAAGTTTGGTGTTGTGATGAGCGGATAATTTATACGCTTTTTGGCATTGTTTTTAGTATGTTTTTAGTATATTTTAGTTAGTTTTTATTATGTTTTTATTAGTTTTTAAATAAAAATCACATTTCTGGACTTTACTATGAGTTTGTGTGTTTTTTTGTGATTTCAAGTATTTTCTGGCTGAAATTGAGGGACCTGAGCAAAAATCTGATTCAGAGGCTGAAAAAGGACTGCAGATGCTGTTGGATTCTGACCTCCCTGCACTCGATGTAGATTTTCTGAAGCTACAGATACCTAATTGGCGTACTCTCAATTGCGTTGGAAAGTAGACATTTTGGGCTTTCCAGAAATATATAATAGTCTATACTTTGCCTAAGATTTCATGGCCCAAACCGGCGTTCCAAGTCAGCTTAAGAATTCTGGCGTCAAAACGCCAGAATTGGCACAAAAGCTGGAGTTAAACGCCCAAACTGGCACAAAAGCTGGCGTTTAACTCCAAGAAAAGTCTCTACACATGAAAGCTTCAATGCTCAGCCCAAGCACACACCATGTGGGCCCGAAAAAAGATTTCTGCATTAATTACCTATTTCTGTAACCCTAGGCTACTAGTTTTCTATAAATAGGACTTTTTGCTATTGTATTTCGAGACTTTTACAAAGACACTTGATAAGACTTTGATAGACCTTTTTCACGTTTGAGGGCTGGCCTCACAGCCATGCGTAGACCCTTTTGTTCTTATGTATTTTCAACAGTGGAGTTTCTACACACCATAGATTAAGGTGTGGAGCTCTGCTGTTCTTCATGAATTAATGCAAAGTACTATTGTTTTTCTATTCAACTCAAGTCTATTTCTTCTCCAAGATATTCATTCGCACCCAAGAACATGATGAATGTGATGATTATGTGACACTATCACCATTCTCACCTATGAACGCGTCCCTGACAACCACTTCCGTTCTACATGCAAACAAGCTTGAATGTGTATCTTTTGAGTTTCTAATCTAAGATTAGAACCTTCGTGGTATAGGCTAGAATTTTTGGCGGCCATTCCTGAGATCCGGAACGTCTAAACCTTGTCTGTGGTATTCTGAGTAGGATCTGGGAAGGGATAACTATGACGATCTTCAAACTCGCGAGTGTTGGGCGTGTGACAGACGCAAAAGGATCAATGGATCCTATTCCAACATGATCGAGAACCGACAGATGATTAGCCGTGCGGTGACAGCGTGCGTAGAACTTTTTCACTGAGAAGACGGGAAGTAGCCATTGACAACGGTGATGCCCAACATAAAGCTTGCCATGGAAAAGAGTATGAACGATTGGAAGAAGGCAATAGGAAAGGAGAGGTTCAGGAGGAACAAAGCATCTAAATACGCTTATCTAAAATTCCTACCAATGAATTACATAAGTATCTCTGTCTCTATCTTTATTTTATGTTTTATTTATCTTTAATTATCAATCCTCCATAACCATTTGAATCTGCCTGACTGAGATTTACAAGATGACCATAGCTTGCTTCAAGCCGACAGTCTCCGTGGGATCGACCCTTACTCACGTAAGGTATTACTTGGACGACCCAGTGCACTTGCTGGTTAGTTGTGCGAAATTGTGACAAAGTGTGATTCATGTTTGAGAGCTCCAAGTCTTTGGTGCCATTGTTGATGATCACAATTTCGTGCACCAGCTGTCACTGCATGGCTAATCATCTGTCGGTTCTCGATCATATTGGAATAGGATTTACTATCTATTTGCGTCTGTCACTACGCCCAGCACTCGCGAGTTTGAAGCTCGTCATAGCCATCCCTTCCCAGATCCTACTTGGAATACCACAGACAAGGTTTAGACTTTCCGGATCTCGGGAATGGCCGTCCATGGGTTCTAACATATACCACGAAGATTCTAATATCTCGGACTCGGTCCCCTGTATTAGATATCTAAGAGATATTCATTCTATCTCATCTTCATGTAGAACGAAAGTGGTTGTCAGGCACGGGTTCATAGGTGAGAATGGTGATGAGCGTCACATAATCATCACATTCATCATGTTCTTGGGTGCGAATGAATATCTTATAATAGGAATAAGCTTGAATTGAATAGAAAAACAATAGTACTTTGCATTAATTCATGAGGGACAGCAGAGCTCCACACCTCAATCTATGGTGTGTAGAAACTCTACCGTTGAAAATACATAAGAATAAGGTCCAGGCATGGCCGAGAGGCCAGCCCCCTAAACATGATGAAAGGATCAAAAGATAATCCAAAGATAATCCAAAGATGTAAATACAATAGTAAAAAGTCCTACTTATACTAAACTAGTTACTAGGGTTTACAGAAATGAGTAATTGATGCAGAAATCCACTTCTGGGGCCCACTTGGTGTGTGCATGGGCTGAGCATTGAGCTTTACATGTGTAGAGGCTTCTTTTAGAGTTGAACGCGAGTTTGTAACCTATTTCTGGCGTTTAACTCCACTTTGTAACCTGTTTCTGGCGTTTAACTCCAGAATGCAGCATGGACTTGGCGTTGAACGCCAGTTTGTGTCATCTAAACTCAAGCAAAGTATGAACTATTATATATTTCTGGAAAGCCCTGAATGTCTACTTTCCAAATCAATTGATAACGCGCCATTTGGAGTTCTGTAGCTCCAGAAAATCCACTTTGAGTGCAGGGAGGTCAGAATCCAACAGCATCTGCAGTCCTTCTTCAACCTCTGAATCTGATTTTTGCTTAAGTCCCTCAATTTCAGTCAGAAATTACCTGAAATCACAGAAAAATACACAAACTCATAGTAAAGTCCAGAAATATGAATTTTATTTAAAAACTAATAAAAATATACTAAAAACTAGCTAAATCATACTAAAAACTATGTAAAAACAATGCCAAAAAGCGTATAAATTATTCGCTCATCAACAATGTTTGCTTGAATCAAGATGTAAGTGAATATTTACCCAAAACTTGCTTATTTACTAAGAAAATGCATGAAACTACCCTAAAATAGTAAAGAAAATGTCAGTGAAACTGGCCAAAATGCCCTGGCATCAATGAGTTCAAGCACAAGCCACCATGATAAGGAGCTCACGAAATGTCCAACTTAAGGACTTTAACTAAAAGTGCTAGGTGAGAGACAACCCACCATGGTATGATCCTACATTTTTCTTCTTAGTCTTATTTTATTTTATTTTTATTAGTGTTCATTCATAATTTCTGCATATTCATCTGCATTTTGCATTTTGCATTTTGCATTCTGCATGATAAAAAAAAAGAAGCCAACCACGCGTGGGCGTCAATCCCAATTCAGCGCTTTCATCCAACGAACAGAAAGTTGTGATAGAATCGTGCGGCTGGTGTGCAAAAAGCATAATTTGGCCCACGCGTATGCGTCCCCGACACGTATGCATCAATTTCAATACTAGCACACCATGCGTGGGCGTGCGCAACGCGCTCGCGTCGCATGCAAAATTTTGCCACCCTTCAAATTGAACAAAGAGTTGGGCTGCCACTGTGCTGGAGTCGCGCGAGTAGCCACGCGTACGCGTGACCGACGCTCGCGCGTCAGTGTTCATTTTTGGCCACCCACGTGTACGCGTTGCGTGGCTAGTTCAGTTTTCATGCGTACGCGTGATGTCCGCGCGCGCGTCACGCCCTGTTTTTCATTTCTCACTTCTTTCTCCTCTCCTTTCTCCTTCTTTCCTCCTCTTTTCTTACCTTCTTCATTTCTTCAACTTCTCATCCCTATTCTCTTTCACTCTATTTTACCTAATTTATTTGCATACTTTCATTCATTGAATTTTTAATTATGTGCCTGTTTTTCTTTTCTTTTCTACGTTTATTATTTTTCCTTTGGTGTTAAATGTTCTTATTCAACTGTTGTATCTTTTCTTGTATTATTTTGGTGCTTCGTGAATTGTTTTACATTGTTGGGTGATATTATTTATCTGTCAATGCCACTCGTTTATAATACATGTATTCCTTTTGCATTGACATGAATTTATATTGTCTTTCATTACCCACACTCTCCCCCCCTCATTGTTGCAATTTTTACTCTATTGATATGCCAGTTGCTTCTACTGTTTTCTCATTTGCATGTTGTAGCTACCATGTACTTGAGACCCTCACCATTTGGCATTAACTCACCCATATTTATTTTATTTTCTTATCTTTATTTCTGGGTTACTTTTCTTCCCTTTTCTCTTCTTTCAAGATGGCCATCAAGAAGGGAAACGAAAACTTTTACATGGGGCGACAAACAAGTTCCTACACACATTCTTTGGAAAAAGCATCAGTTGTAGCAGCCCGTCCACTTGCACATCTTAGAATGTACCGATGACGGTGCAATCTTTAAGTGTGGGGAGGTTGATACCGACTTCCGTGGGTTAGTGATTTCCCATTTCAACACCAATGTTTAATTTTTCTTGTTAAATTAGTTGTTACATTTGCATGTTTAATTGCATGTTTGTTGATTTTTTGCATGTTCTTCTACCACTACTTGGTTGGAGTAATAAGTTCTTTTTCAAGACCCTTTTTATAGCATTTTACTAATTTAAATTAAAACTTTTTTTTATAAACTTGTTTGAAAATTGTAATTTGGAACATGAATTATAGCTAAGAACACACAACCTGTGAGATTTGAGCTTAATTACATGGTTACATTATTTAACCATAATATTCTATTCTTGTGTATTTCCTTCTCTATGATTGTAATCTATATTTTGTTCCATTCTATATGTCCATTGTTTAGTGTATTTACATGCATACATATGATTGAGGCTATCATTTGTTATTAGCTCACTTATCCCAAATAGCCTACCATTCCATTTACCTTTGTTAGCCACTTTGAGCCTTTTATCCCCATTTGTTCTATATTTTACCACATCACTAGCCTTAAGCGGAAAAATAATTAATTACCCCAATTGAATCTTTGGTTAGCTTAAGATAGAGATTGTGTATCAATTAAGTGTGGGGAACTGTGGGAACTTGGGTTAATGGGAATGTATTATGTTTCTACTTTAATTGAATATTGGGAATTTGGGAACCTACTCATGTGAAACTAGAAAATTCCAAAGCCATATGTATTGATATGTTATTTTTGCTTTCATATAAAAAAATTCAAATAAATAAATAAATAAATAAGGGGACAAAATTACCCCAATGTTAAGTTTAATAAAAGATCAATGCATATGTGAAAAGATTAAAGATATCTGGTACATGAGTATGTGATACAAAAGTGAAAATTATGGGTAGCTAGGCATGAATTAGAATTACATAGGGTGTGTGTGTTAGGTGAGAGTTTAGGTTAGTCAAAGATTCATATTATAGCTCACTTGGCCATACATATATCCTCACCCTTACCTTAGTCCCATTACAACCTTGAAAAGACCTCATGATGTTTGCATTGGTATACTAAATATTTGTTGATTGGTTAGATGAAGAACAAGGTCTTAGAAAGACTAGAGAAGAGTAGAGTGATTAACCCTAGACACTTGAGAGATTAAAGTGCATATACACTACCAGTGAGGGTTCAATGCTTGATTCTACGTTCCCTACTTTCATGAGCTATCTTCTTACAAGTTTACTTGTCTTTTATTGTGTGATTTGAATTAGTGAAATCTGATTTATGTTTGTCTTGGAGAACTTATTTACTTTTAACCAAGTAGACAGAAACATCTTAGCATATAGTTGCATTCACATACATAGGTTGCATCCCATGAGTCTTACTTTCCCCCATTCATTTCTTTTGTCCCCTTGAGCTTAGCATGAGGACATGCTAATGTTTAAGTGTGGGGAGATTGATAAACCACTATTTTATGGTTTATCTTGTGCTAATTTGAGTGGCTTTTATCAATTCTTTGCTCACTAATTCATATAAATTGCATGGTTTTACAATTCCTTCCTAATTCTCTGATATAGTTGAAAACATGTTTCCTAAGCCTTTAAACTGTCAATTTTAATTATCCTTTATTACCATTCGACGTCGTGATATGTGTGTTAAGTGTTTTCAGGCTTTATAGGGCAGGAATGGCTTAGAAAGAGTGCGAAAACTGCATTTTGGAGAAGCTGGCAGCGACGTGCACGCATGGGCGACGCGTACGCGTGCCTAGCGCAGAAGATTGTTTTATGTTATTGATGCTTTCACTTGGTTGTTTGGGTTTTACATTCCCTATTACTTTTCTATTTTTTTATGTTATGCCTTCCAAGTGTTTGATAAAATGCTTGGGAGGATTTTAAGTTAGATTTGTATATTCATGGCTTTGGTTGATTAATTGGAGACACTTGAGTTATCAAACTCCTTTGTTGATTGATAATTGAAAGTTGCTGGTTAATTTGGACCCCTCTAAAGCTAGTCTTTCCTTAGGAGTTGACTAGGACTTGAGGAATCAAATTGATTAGTCCATTTGACTTTCCTCCAGAGTTAGAGGTTAACTAATTAGGAGCAATGAACAATTCTCATCACAATTGATAAGGATAACTAGGATAGGACGTCTAGTTTTCATACCTTGCCAAAAGCTTTTCTAGTTGTTAATTTACTTTCTTGCAATTTACTTTTCTTGTTCCTTTTTCAAAAACCCAAAAAGATACTTTTTCCATAACTAATAATAACCACACCTCCCTGCAATTCCTTGAGTGACGACCCGAGGTTTAAATATTCGGTTTAATTTTATTGGGTTTGTTTTAGTGACAAACAAGTTTTTGTATGAAAGGATTCTTTGTTGGTTTAGAAACTATACTAGAAACGAGGATTTATTTGTGAAATTCTTTACTAGCAAAAATCCATTCGTCAACCTCTAATGTTCATTTGGTCACGCGTACGCGTTACCCATGCGTACGTGTGAATGGTAAATTTTGCCATTTCACGCGTGCGCGTGACTCATGCTTATGCGTGGATTAAGAAATTTTCCACTTTCACGCGTACACGTGATCAACGCGTAGGCGACACCCAAAATTTTTCTGGGTCCAGAATTGAAAACATTCGAAGGCGTTGGAGGTAATGTTGGACCTCCAACGTTCTCCCCAATGCCAGCACCAGCATTTTGTAGCTTTCCAAGTTTGAGGCAACGTTGGATCACCAATGTTGCCCTCAACGTTGGCACCCACTTTTTCTTAAAGAAAATGTTGCCTTCAACGTTGGTGGATCAACGTTGCCACCAACGTTGCATCTCGCTCTCTTCTTCAATACTTTTTGCTCTGTTTCCTCCTCTTCTTTCTCCCTTCTTCCTTGCCTTATTTCCACCTACAATCAGTCAAACAATTGCCTCAAAGTTTACTGTAATCATGAGGTATTTGCACCATTCATAATACCTAGTAAAAGTAGCATAAAACCTTATGAAAAAGCACATAAACAACCATGCTCAGTTGACTTAGGAAATGTGGTATGCGAAATTGTTACTCGGGTTGTAAAATTTGTTGTTCGTTCTCTCCCTGGCAATGGCGCCAACAAACTGGTGCACAATACCATGGTCCAAACATAACTTCACAACTTCGCACAACTAACCAGCAAGTGCACTGGGTCGTCCAAGTAATAAAACCTTACGTGAGAAGGGTCGATCCCACGGAGATTGTTGGTATGAAGCAAGCTATGGTCATCTTGTAAATCTCAGTCAGGCGGATATTAAATGGTTATGGAGTTTTCGAATAATGATAATAAATAAACAGAAAATAAAGATAAAGATACTTATGTATATCATTGGTGAGAATTTCAGATAAGCGTATAGAGATGTCTTCGTTCCTCTGAACCTCTGCTTTCCCGCTGTCTTCATCCAATCAATCTTACTCCTTTCCATGGCAAGCTTTACGTAGGGCATCACCGTTGTCAATGGCTACATCCCGTCCTCTCTGTGAAAATGGTCCAAATGCTCTGTCATGGCACGGCTAATCATCTGGAGGTTCTTGATCATACTGGAATAGGATTCACCCTCCTTTTTGCGTCTGTCACTACGCCCAGCACTCGCGAGTTTGAAGTTCGTCACAGCCATGCCTTCCCAGATCCTACTTGGAATACCACAGACAAGGTTTAGACTTTCTGGATCTCAGGAATGGCCATCCATGGGTTCTAACTTATACCACGAAGATACAAATAACTCGGACTCGGTCCCCTGTATTAGATATCTAAGAGATATTCATTCTAGCTTGTTTGCATGTAGAACGAAAGTGTTTGTCAGGCACGCGTTCATAAATGAGAATGATGATGAGCGTCACATAATCATCACATTCATCATGTTCTTTAGTGCAAATAGATATCTTAGAAGCGGAATAAGTTGAATTGAATAGAAAAACAGTAGTACTTTGCATTAAATCATGAGGAACAGCAGAGCTCCACACCTTAATCTATGGAGTGTAGAAACTCTACCGTTGAAAATACATAAGTGAAAGGTTTAGGCATGGCCGAATGGCCAGCCCCCAACGTGATCAATATGATCCAAAGCTAAACTCAAAATCATAAGATGATCCCCAGATGAAAATACAATAGTAAAAAGTCCTATTTATACTAAACTAGTTACTAGGGTTTACAGAAGTAAGTAATTGATGCAGAAATCCACTTCCGGGGCCCAATTGGTGTCTGCTTGGGCTGAGCTTGAAGTTTACACATGCAGAGGCTTCTTTTGGAGTTGAACGCCAAGTTGTAACGTGTTTTTGGCGTTCAACTCTGGTTCGTGACGTGTTTCTGGCGTTTAACTCCAGACTGCAGCGTAGAACTAGCATTCAACGCCCTTTTGCGTCGTCTAAACTTGGGCAAAGTATGGACTATTATATATTTCCGGAAATCCCTAGATGTCTACTTTCCAACGCCGTTGAGATCGCGCTATTTGGAGTTCTGTAGCTCCAGAAAATCCACTTTGAGTGCAGGGAGGTCAGAATCCAACAGCATCAGCAGTCCTTCTTCAACCTCTGAATCTGATTTTTGCTCAAGTCCCTCAATTTCAGCCAGAAAATATCTGAAATCACAGAAAAACATACAAACTCATAGTAAAGTTCAGAAATGTGAATTTAACATAAAAACTGATAAAAACATCCCTAAAAGTGACTAGATCCTACTAAAAATATACTAAAAATAATGCCTAAAAGCGTATAAATTATCCGCTCATCACAACACCAAACTTAAATTGTTGCTTGTCCCCAAGCAACTGAAAATCAAATAGGATAAAAAGAAGAGAATATACTATAAATTCCAAACTATCAATGAAACATAGCTCCAATCAAATGAGCGGGACTTGTAGCTTTTTGCCTCTTGAATAGTTTTGGCATCTCACTTTATCCATTGAGGTTCAGAATGATTGGCATCTATAGGAACTCAGAGTTCAGATAGTGTTATTGATTCTCCTAGTTCAGTATGTTGATTCTTGAACACAGCTACTTTATGAGTCTTGGCCGTGGCCCTAAGCACTTTGTTTTCCATTATTACCACCGGATACATAAATGCCATAGACACATAACTGGGTGAACCTTTTCAGATTGTGACTCAACTTTGCTAAAGTCCCCAATTAGAGGTGTCCAGGGTTCTTAAGCACACTCTTCTTTTGCTTTGGACCTTGACTTTAACCGCTCAGTCTCAAGTTTTCACTTGACACCTTCACGCCACAAGCACATGATTAGGGACATCTTGGTTTAGCCGCTTAGGCTAGGATTTTATTCCTTTAGGCCCTCCTATCCACTGATGCTCAATGCCTTGGGACCCTTTTTATTTACCCTTGCCTTTTGGTTTTAAGGGCTACTGGCTTTTTGTTCTTGCCTTTTGGTTTTAAGAGCTTTTGGCTTTTTCTGCTTGCTTTTTCTTTTTCTTTCTATTTTTTTTCGCTATATTTTTTTCTTTTCTATTTTTTTTCTGCAAGCTTTTGTATTCACTGCTTTTTCTTGCTTCAAGAATCATTTTTATGATTTTTCAGATTATCAAATAACATGTTTCCTTGTCATCATTCTGACTTGTTGGATGGGGTTTGTTAGAACTTCCCAACCTCTTCTTTGGATCTCATGTCAGATCTCCGGATACTCATTTTTCTTGAGTTTGAAAGGGACCTCGGGGGATCACCTTTTTCTTGGCCACAACATCATAGAAGTGGTCTTGATGGGCTTTGGAGATGAATCTTTCCATCTTCCATGACTCGGAGGTGGAAGCTTTTGTCTTCCCTTTCTCTTTTCTAAAGGATTCTCCGGTCTTAGGTGCCATCAATGGTAATAGAAAAACAAAAAGCTTATGCTTTTACCACACCAAACTTAGAATATTGCTCGCCCTCGAGCAAGAGAAGAAAGAAAAGATGAAGAAGAAGAAATGGAGGAGAGGGAGAGAGGTTTGTGTTTCGGCCAAGAAGAGGAAGAGAGGGTTGTGTTGTGTGAAAATGAAGAAGAATGGAGAGGTTTATATAGTGAAGGGAGAGGGGTTAAGGTTCGGCCATATGGGGTAGGTTTGGGTAGGAAAGTGATTTTGAATTTTGAAGGTAGGTGGGGTTTATGAGGTAGGTTTATGGGGAAGAGTGGATGGATGGGAGTGGTGAATGGGTAATAGGGAAGAGAGCTTGAGGTGATTGGTGAAGGGTTTTGGGGAAGGGTGTTTATTGGGAAGAGAGGATGAATGAGAAGAGGGAAGAGTATAAGTGGAGGTAGGTGGGGATCCTGTGGGGTTCACAGATCCTGAGGTGTCAAGGAATTGCATCCCTGCACTAATTAGGCATGTAAAATGCCTTTGCATGCAATTCTGGCGTTTAAACGCCGAATTGGTGCTTGTTCTGGGCGTTCAACGCCCAGATGCAGCACGTTTTTGGCGTTGAATGCCAGTTTTATGCTTGTTTCTGGCGTTCAGCGCCAGCTTTCCTCAGTATGCATTCCTGGCGTCTGAACGCTAGGATTCTACTTGTTTTGGGTGTTCAACGCCAGATCCATGCTCTGTTCTGGCGTTGAACGCCAGCCAGATGCTCCTTACTGACGTTTAAACGCCAGTAAGCCCTTTCTCCAGGGTGTGATTTTTCTTCTGCTGTTTTTGATTCTGTTTTTAATTTTTGTATTTATTTTGTGACTCCACATGATCATGAACCTAATAAAATATGAAAGAACAATAAAATAAAAATAAAATTAGATAAATAAAAATTGGGTTGCCTCCCAAGAAGAGCTTTTTTAACGTCAATAGCTTGACAGTGGGCTCTCATGGAGCCACACAGGTGATCAGGTCAATTTTATAGACTCCCAACACCAAACTTAGAGTTTGGATATGGGAGTTCAACACCAAACTTAGAGTTTGGCTGAGGCCTCCCAACACCAAACTTAGAGTTTGACTGTGGGGGCTCTGGTTGACTCTGCAGTGAGAGAAGCTTTTCATGCTTCCTCTCCATGGTTACAGAGAGAGATCCTTGAGTTTTAAACACAAGGTTGTCCTCATTTAGTTGAAGGATCAATTCTCCTCTATCCACATCAATCACAGCTCTTGCTGTGGCTAGGAAGGGTCTTCCAAGGATGATGGATTCATCCTCATCCTTCCCAGTATCTAGGATTATGAAATCATCAGGGATGTAAAGGCCTTCAACCTTTACTAGCATGTCCTCTACTTGTCCATAAGCCTGTTTTCTGGAATTGTCTGCCATCTCTAATGAGATTCTAGCAGCTTGTACCTCAAAGATTCCCAGTTTCTCCATTACAGAGAGTGGCATGAGGTTTATTCCTGACCCAAAGTCACATAGAGCCTTCTCAAAGGTCATGGTGCCTATGGTGCATGGTATTAGGAACTTCCCCGGATCCTGTTTCTTCTGAGGCGATCTCAGTTGATCCAATGCATTTAGTTCATTGGTGAATAGGGGATGTTCATCTCCCCAAGTCTCATTACCAAATAAATTGGCATTCAGCTTCATGATTGTACCAAGGAACTTGGCAACTTGCTCTTCAGTAACATCCTCATTCTCTTCAGAAGAGGAATACTCATCAGAGCTCATGATTGGCATAAGGAGGTTCAATGGAATCTCTATGTTCTCTAAATGAGTCTCAGATTCCTTTGGTTCCTCAAAGGGAAACTCCTTATTGTTCACTGGATGTCCCAGGAGGTCTTCCTCACTGGGATTCACGTCCTCTTCCTCTCTTGTGGGTTCGGCCATGATGGTCAATTCAATGGCCTTGCACTCTCCTTTTGGATTTTCTTCTGTATTGCTTGGGAGAGCACTAGGAGGGGTTTCAATGATCTTCTTACTCAGCTGGCCCACTTGTGCCTCCAAATTTCTAATGGAGGACCTTGTTTCATTCATGAAACTCAAAGTGGCCTTAGATAGATCAGAGACTAAATTTGCTAAGCTAGATGGATTCTGCTCAGAATTCTCTGTCTGTTGCTGAGTGGATGATGGAAAAGGTTTACTATTGTTAAACCTGTTTCTTCCACCATTATTAAAGCCTTGTTGAGGCTTTTGTTGATCCTTCCATGAGAAATTTGGATGATTTCTCCATGAGGGATTATAGGTGTTTCCATAGGGTTCCCCCATGTAATTCACCTCTGCTATTGCAGGGTTCTCAGGATCATAGGCTTCTTCCTCAGAAGATGCCTCTTGAGTACTGTTGGATGCAGCGCATTCCATTCAGACTCTGAGAAATCATATTGACTTGCTGAGTTAATATTTTGTTCTAAGCTAATATGGCATTCAGAGTATCAATTTCAAGAACTCCCTTCTTCTGAGGCATCCCATTACTCATAGGATTCCTCTCGGAAGTGTACATAAACTGGTTATTAGCAACCATGTCAATGAGTTCTTGAGCTTCTGCAGGCGTTTTCTTTAGGTGAATGGATCCACCTGCAGAAGTATCCAATGACATCTTAGCTAATTCAGACAGACCATCATGGAATATATCCAGGATGGTCCATTCTGAAAGCATGTTAGAAGGACACTTTTTGGTCAGTTGCTTATATCTCTCCCAAGCTTCATAGAGGGATTCACCTTCTTTCTGTCTGAAGGTTTGAACATCCACTCTAACCTTACTAAGCTTTTGAGGAGGAAAGAACTTGGCTAAGAAAGTCGTGACCAGCTTATCCCAAGAGTTCAGGCTATCTTTAGATTGAGAGTCCAACCATACTCTAGCTCTGTCTCTTACAGCAAACGGGAAAAGCATGAGCCTGTAGACTTCAGGATCTATCCCATTAGTCTTAACAGTATCACAGATCTGCAAGAATTCAGTTAAGAACTGAAAAGGATCTTCAGATGGAAGTCCATGAAACTTGCAGTTCTGCTGCATCAGAGAAACTAATTGAGGTTTCAGCTCAAAATTGTTTGCTCCAATAGCAGGAATGGAGATGCTTCTTCCATCAAACTTAGAAGTAGGTGTAGTATAATCACCAAGCATCCTCCTTGCATTATTGTTGTTAGATTCGGCTGCCATCTCCTTTTCTTGTTCGAAAATTTCAGTAAGGTTGTCTCTGGATTGTTGCAATTCAGCTTCTCTTAGTTTCCTCTTCTGAGTCCTTTCAGGTTCTGGATCAGCTTCAACAAGAATGCCCTTTTCCTTGTTCCTGCTCATATGAAAGAGAAGAGAACAAGAAAAGAAGAGGAATCCTCTATGTTACAGTAAATAGGTTCCTTATTGTTAGTAGAAGAAGAAAGGGAATAAGAGTGAAGAAGAATGGATAATCCAAACACAAGGGTGAGGATAGGAGCAGAGATATGAGATGAAGAGAAGTGTTAGTAAGTAATTAAATAAATAGAAGAAGATGAGAGAGAGAAGTTTTCGAGAATAATTTTTGAAAAGGAGTTGATGATTTTCGAAAATTAAATGGGAAATAAAATTAAAATTAAAATTTAAAACAATTAATTAATTAAAAATAATTTTTGAAAAAGAGGGAGGTGTTTTCGAAAATTAGAGAGGGGTAGTTAGTTAGGTAGTTTTGAAAGAGATAAGAAACAAACAAAAAGTTAATTAGTTAGTTGAAACAAATTTTGAAAATCAATTTTTAAAAGATAAGAAGATAAGAAGTTAGAAAAGATATTTGAAAAAGATAAGATAAAAAGATATTTTTGAAAAGATATGATTGAAATTAGTTTTGAAAAAGATTTGATTTTTAAAATCACAATTAATGACTTGATTCACAAGAAATCACAAGATATGATTCTAGAACTTAAAGTTTGAATCTTTCTTAACAAGTAAGTAACAAACTTGAAATTTTTGAATCAAAACATTAATTGTTGATGATATTTTTGAAAATATGATATAAAATTAAGAAAAAGATTTTTGAAAATTATTTTTAAAATTTTCAAAAATAAATAAGAAAAATGAAAAAGATATGATTTTTGAAAAATATTTTGAAAAAGATAAGATTTTCAAATTGAAAATTCGATTTGACTCATAAGAAACAACTAAATTTTAAAAAGTTTTGAAAAAGTCAACTCAAATTTTCGAAAATTTATGAGTGAAAAAGGAAAAGATATTTTTTTATTTTTGAATTTTTAATGATGAAAGAGAAAAACACAAAATTGACTCAATGCATGAAAATTTTGGATCAAAACATGTGATGCATGCAAGAATACTATGAATGTCAAGATGAACACCAAGAACACTTTGAAGATCAAGATGAACATCAAGACTTATTTTTGAAAATTTTTAAGAAAAGAAAAACATGCAAAACACTAAACTTAAAGATTTTTAATTTTTAGACACTAAGAATTCAAGAATGCATATGAAAAACAAGAAAAGACATAAAACAAGAAAATATGAAGATCAAACAAGAAGACTGGCCAAGAACAACTTGAAGATCATGAAGAACACTATGAATGCATGGATTTTTGAAAAATGCATAAATTTTTTTTTAGAAAAATGCAATTGACACCAAACTTAAAAATTGACTCAAGACTCAAACAAGAAACACAAAATTATTTTTGATTTTATGATTTAAAATTTTTTTTTTTTGGATTTTTCGAAAATTATTTGAAAAAGAAAATAAGGATTTCAAAATTTTTAATATGAATTCCAGGAATCTTGTACTCTTTAGTCTAAAGCTTCAGTCTAGGAATTAGACATGGCTCACTAGCCAGCTAAGCTTTAGTATGCTATTACATGCATTGAAGTGATTAGTTGAAGCCTCAGTCTAAAAGAATTTAGACATGGCTTTACAGCCAGCCAGGATTCAATAAATCATCATGAAACACTAGAATTCATTCTTAAAAATTCTGAAGAAAAATATATTTTTTGAAAAGATTTATTTTTTTTTCGAATATTAAATGGGAAAAACGAAAAAGAAGGAAATATTTTTGAAAATTTTTTTTGAAAACTTTTTGAAAATAAAATAAGAAGAAAATTACCCAATCTGAGCAACACGATGAACCGTCAGTTGTCCAAACTCGAACAATCCCCGGCAACGACGCCAAAAACTTGGTATGCGAAATTGTTACTCGGGTTGTAAAATTTGTTGTTCGTTCTCTCCCTGGCAATGGCGCCAACAAACTGGTGCACAATACCATGGTCCAAACATAACTTCACAACTTCGCACAACTAACCAGCAAGTGCACTGGGTCGTCCAAGTAATAAAACCTTACGTGAGTAAGGGTCGATCCCACGGAGATTGTTGGTATGAAGTAAGCTATGGTCATCTTGTAAATCTCAGTCAGGCGGATATTAAATGGTTATGGAGTTTTCGAATAATGATAATAAATAAACAGAAAATAAAGATAAAGATACTTATGTATATCATTGGTGAGAATTTCAGATAAGCGTATAGAGATGCTTTCGTTCCTCTGAACCTCTACTTTCACGCTGTCTTCATCCAATCAATCTTACTCCTTTCCATGGCAAGCTTTATGTAGGGCATCACCGTTGTCAATGGCTACATCCCGTCCTCTCTGTGAAAATGGTCCAAATGCTCTGTCACGGCACAGCTAATCATCTGGAGGTTCTCGATCATACTGGAATAGGATTCACCCTCCTTTTTGCGTCTGTCACTACGCCCAGCACTCGCGAGTTTGAAGTTCATCACAGCCATCCCTTCCCAGATCCTACTCGGAATACCACAGACAAGGTTTAGACTTTCCAGATCTCAGGAATGGCCATCCATGGGTTCTAACTTATACCATGAAGATAATAATAACTCGAACTCGGTCCCCTGTATTAGATATCTAAGAGATATTCATTCCAGCTTGTTTGCATGTAGAACGGAAGTATTTGTCAGGCACGCGTTCATAAATGAGAATGATGATGAGCGTCACATAATCATCACATTCATCATGTTCTTGGGTGCGAATGGATATCTTAGAAGCGGAATAAGTTGAATTGAATAGAAAAACAGTAGTACTTTGCATTAAATCATGAGGAACAGCAGAGCTCCACACCTTAATATATGGAGTGTAGAAACTCTACCGTTGAAAATACATAAGTGAAAGGTTCATGCATGGCCGAATGGCCAGCCCCCAACGTGATCAATATGATCCAAAGTTGAACTCAAAATCATAAGATGATCCCCAAATGAAAATACCATAGTAAAAAGTTCTATTTATACTAAACTAGTTACTAGGGTTTACAGAGGTAAGTAATTGATGCAGAAATCCACTTCCGGGGCCCACTTGGTGTGTGCTTGGGCTGAGCTTGAAGTTTACACGTGCAGAGGCTTCTTTTGGAGTTGAACGCCAAGTTGTAACGTGTTTTTGGCGTTCAACTCTGGTTCGTGACGTGTTTCTGGCGTTTAGCTCCAGACTGCAACGTAGAACTGGCGTTCAACGCCCTTTTGCGTCGTCTAAACTTGGGCAAAGTATAAACTATTATATATTTCTGGAAATCCCTGGATGTCTACTTTCCAATGCTGTTGAGAGCGCGCCATTTGGAGTTCTGTAGCTCCAGAAAATCCACTTTGAGTGCAGGAAGGTCAGAATCCAACAGCATCAGCAGTCCTTCTTCAACCTCTGAATCTGATTTTTGCTCAAGTCCCTCAATTTCAGCCAGAAAATACCTGAAATCACAGAAAAATACACAAACTCATAGTAAAGTCCAGAAATGTGAATTTAACATAAAAACTAATAAAAACATCCCTAAAAGTGACTAGATCATACTAAAAACATACTAAAAACAATGCCCTAAAGCGTATAAATTATCCGCTCATCACAATGCATGAAGTTTTAATCCAAACACTTAGTTATTGTGCAAGAAAGTGCATAAAAACTTAATGAAACAAGAGAAAAATGCTTGTGAAACTAGCATAAGATGACTTGTCATCACAACACCAAACTTAAATCTTGCTTGTCACCAAGCAAGCGCTAAAAATAAGAAAAAGGCATGAAACTGATAAGCATATATGTGTCCTTATTAGTAAGTAATTGAATTTCACTCATAGGGTTTTATACAGACAGAATGCAGCTCAATTATTGTCAACATCCAAATGCAAAATGCCCCTTTAAGTGTTAATTAGAGTTGCTACTACCAGACCTTATTCTGTATTGGTCCTTGTGAGATTTTCTTTCTTTCCTTTGCTTTAGAAACTTATTTATCAATTATAGCTCAGTGTCAAGTGTTGCTTCAGCTTCTTAGCTAAATTTTCAATCAACACTTCTTCACTACAGATACTTGGCTCACAATTCTTCTTAAGACATTGGTGCCCAGCACCTCTTTGGGTTACTAAATGTCTTGTAACTAGGTTGCTCTTGATAATGGACTTTTGGTTGATAATCCTGGGTTAGTTAACCCAAGTTACCAACTGTTGAAACACTCCTTAGAACCTAATCATCCAAGCAGATCCTAGTACAAAGACACCACAGGCATATGTCTTAAGATCCAAGCTATTGGTGTCTAGCTTTTATTATTTATTTCTTTCATTTGTTTGCTGCCAATTCTTGGCTTTTCTTTCTTTCCTTCTTACTTTTTTCTTTTCTTCCAAGGACATTTATTCATCAAAGATTCATACTTGAAAGAAACATTCTACCTTGCAGCTTTTATTATTGAGCTTACCAACTAATCAAGCAATTACCACCACTGATCCTTATTTTAATGTCTACCGTATTGGACTTTTATAGCTTTTATTTTAACCTTTTCTTTTTTTGAATCAAAAGGGTTTACAAGACAAACATTCAAGCAGATTAAAATAAAGCAAGAACTTATACTAGAACATTTAGCAGACATCAGAATTTGCACTAATTAGACAAATCAACGGGATATATATAAACTTCCAATTTAGAACATTTTAAAGTAAAGGGAATTAAGTGACAATACAACCTCATGGGTATGTCTTCAAGCTTTCCTTTTGTCATCACTATTTATAACTTCTGTATTTCTTTTGGTGCTAATGTATGATTCTTTCAAGAGGTCGAATGCTTCCATGCATAATCATTGGAAGTTACTTGTTCCCCAAGCACTTAAAAAAATGGTTAGCATGTATGAACTGTTGTAGGTTTTTGAACTTACTTTGGTGTGGAAACACCAAACTTAGTCCCTTTCTACTGTCTATAGTAAGATTAATCATATGCATGAAACCTTGTGATTTTATTAAGTAAACCAATAAAGAAATTCAAGTAACTGTCAAGAGATTTACTTGATTGTTTTGGAATTTATGACTCCTGATGTTCTTCAAAGGGTTATAATGTCTTTCCATATAATCTTGGTGGGACACCAAACTTAAAACCAAACATTCATCCTTTTTATACTCCTTTTGGTGTGCAACACCAAACTTAATTCCTTGCAATACAGGGGAACTCTTGAATTTTATTGAAATAGCTATGAAAAGAAACTACCTCTAGTAGGGTTGCCTCCCAACAAGCACTTGTTTATCGTCATTAGCTTGACGCCAGTCCTCTGTTAGGGTGGCTGATGATTGTAGTGCCTCAACTTGTCCCCTCTCACTGTCAACCTTATTCCTATACATTGATGAACAATCTCTATGTGTTCCAGCGAAAATATTTTGTTGACAGTACAATAATCATCAGGTTGTGGGAATGTCTCCAACTGTTGGTAGATCAGTCTCACTTTGTCTCCTTCTGAGAATTCTTCAGTTGGGATTTTCTTGTTTCTCCACCCTTTTGGAAACTTTTTCTTGCTCTTCTTTCCTGCATTTAATGACTGGTGCACGAAATTACAATCACACTTTTGTAACTCCGCACAACTAACCAGCAAGTGCACTGGGTCGTCCAAGTAATACCTTACATGAGTAAGGGTCGATCCCACAGAGATTGTTGGCTTGAAGCAAGCTATGGTTATCTTGTAACTCTTAGTCATGATATCAATAATTCTCAGATTTAATTGTAAAAAGTAAAAGAACATGAAATAAATACTTGTTATGCAGTAATAGAGAACAAGTTGAGGTTTTGGAGATGCTTTGTCTTCTGAATTTCTGCTTTCCTACTGTCTTCTTCTTCATGCACGCAAGACTCCTTCCATGGCAAGATTTACGTTGGGCATCACCGTTGTCAATGGCTACTTCCCGTCCTCTCAGTGAAAATGTTCCAAATGCACTGTCACCGCACGGCTAATCATCTGTCGGTTTTCGATCATGTTGGAATAGGATCCATTGATCCTTTTGCGTTTGTCGCACGCCCAACACTCGCGAGTTTGAAGCTCGTCATAGTCATCCCTTCCCAGATCCTACTTGGAATACCACAGACAAGGTTTAGACTTTCCGAACCTCAGGAATGGCTGCCAATAATTCTAGCCTATACCACGAAGGTTCCAATCTTAGATTAGAAACCCAAGAGATACACATTCAAGCTTGATTGCATGTAGAACAGAGGTGGTTGTCAGGCACGCGTTCATAGATGAGAATGATGATGAGTGTCACGGATCATCACATTTATCAGGTTGAAGTGTGAATGAATATCTTAGAATAGAAGCAAGCGTGATAGAATGGAAAATAGTGGTAATTGCATTAATTCATGAAGAACAGCAGAGCTCCTCACCCCCAACAATAGGGTTTAGAGACTCATGCCGTAAAAGATACAATATGAAACGTGTAGAATGTCATGAGGTACAAGATGAATTACTAAAAGTAGTTTTTATAGTAAACTAGTGACCTAGGGTTACAGAAAATGGGTAAGCTAGGGTGTTTAGTGTAAAAATCCACTTCCGGACCCACTTGGTGTGTGATTGGGCTGAGCATTGACGCTTTCATGTGTAGAGACTTTTCTTGGAGTTAAAAGCCAGTTTTTGTGCCAGTTTGGGCGTTTAACTCTAACTTTTATGCCAGTTCTGGCGTTAAACGCCAGAATTCTTAAGCTGACTTGGAATGCCGATTTGGGCCATCAAATCTTGGGCAAAGTATGGACTATTATATATTGCTGGAAAACCCAGGATGTCTACTTTCCAATGCAATTGAGAGCGCACCAATTGGGCTTTTGTGGCTCCAGAAAATCCACTTCGAGTGCAGGGAGGTCAGAATCCAACAACATCTACAGTCATTTTTCAGCCTCTGAATCAGATTTTTGCTCAGGTCCCTCAATTTCAGCCAGAAAATACCTGAAATCACAGAAAAACATACAAACTCATAGTAAAGTCCAAAAAAGTGAATTTCAGATAAAAACTAATAAAAATATAATAAAAACTAACTAAAATCTACTGAAAACATACTAAAAATAATGCCAAAAAGCGTTTAAATTATCCGCTCATCACAACACAAAACTTAAATTGTTGCTTGTCTCCAAGCAACTGAAAATCAAATAGGGTAAAAAGAAGAGAATATACAATGAATTCCAAAAACAACTATGAAGATCAGTCTTAATTAGATGAGCGGGGCTATTAGCTTTTTGCTTCTGAACAGTTTTGGCATCTCACTTTTTCCTTTGAAGTTCAGAATGATTGGCATCTATGGGAACTCAGAATTCAGATAGTGTTATTGATTCTCCTAGTTAAGTATGTTGATTCTTGAACACAGCTACTTTATGAGTCTTGGCCGTGACCCAAAGCATTTTGTTTTCCAGTATTACCACCAGATACATAAATGCCACAGACACATAACTGGGTGAACCTTTTCAGATTGTGACTCAGCTTTGCTAGAGTCCCCAATTAGAGGTGTCCAGAGTTCTTAAGCACACTCTTTTTTGCTTTGGACCACGACTTTAACCGCTCAGTCTCAAGTTTTCACTTGACACCTTCACGCCACAAGCACATGGTTAGGGACAGCTTGGTTTAGCCGCTTAGGCCAGGATTTTATTCCTGAGGGCCCTCCTATCCACTGATGCTCAAAGACTTGGATCCTTTTTATTACCCTTGCCTTTTGGTTTAAAGGGCTATTGGCTTCTTCTGCTTGCTTTTTCTTTCTTTTTCTTCTTTTTTTTTCGCATATCATCCTCTCTCTTTTTTTTTCTTTCTATTCACTGCTTTTTCTTGCTTCAAGAATCAATTTTTTGATTTTTCAGATTATCAATAACACTTCTCCTTTTCCATCATTCTTTCAAGAGCCAACAATTTTAACATTCATAAACAACAAATTCAAACATATGAACTGTTCAAGCATTCATTCAGAAAATAAGAGTATTGCCACCACATCAAAATAATTAAACTGTTTTAAAATTTGAAATTCATGTACTTCTTTTTTTTTCAATTAAAAACACTTTTTATTTAAGAAAGGTGATGGATTCATAGGACATTCATAGCTTTAAGACATAAACTTTAAATTTTATTAATCATGGAATGACAATAAGACTCAAAAATAAATATAAGAGAAAACTAATAATATTAGGAGACAGAAAAGTAAAAAAAAAATAGAAAAATAAATGACTCTTAAAATAGACTCTTAATAATAAAGGTTATCACAGAGTTAGGACTGAACAACCTTGATTTTGAGAAGTGGATGCTCCCTCAATCTGTGGGGTGCTTGGTCCTTCAAGGGAGAGCTTCTGGCGCTTCAGCTCCTGTAGCTCACGCCCCTGCTTCTCCTGTTCCTTCAGCAGTTTGCAGAGCATGCAGTTTTGATTCTGCTGTTCTTCCTTAAGTTGTTCCATAGCTTCTTGCAGCTTGGTAACAGATGCTTCTAGGCGGGTCTAGTTATTCTCTTCTTATTTGTTAGCCACAGATTTAAGTAGAATTCCTGAACCATGTTTCTTCCAACCTTTGTTTCAGGATTAGCTAGAATTTTCCATCCTCTGTTTCGAATTTGCTCTTGGATCTCCGGATCTTCATCTTCTTTCAGATTGAATTTAACTTCCGGGATCACTGACCTCAGACGCATTATTTTGTGGTAATGGTCTGCATGTTCTTTGGTTAGGAACCTCTCTTGATTCCAAAGACTCTTTGGAGTATTCTCTTTCTTGCCTCTTGATTTGGTTTGCTTTCCCTTAGTTGCCATGATCTTGATGAGTCTTAGCTCAGTGATCACGGAAAAACATACCAAACTTAGAGGTTTGCTTGCCCTCAAGCAAAAGAAAGGAAAGGGGAGAGAGAGAAGAAGAGGCAAATTCGAATGGTGGAGAGGAGGAGATAGCCGAATGTGTATTTATAAAAGGAGGGGAGGGATTTCGAAAATTTTAAAAGAGATATGCCATAGAGATATGATTGATGGAAGAAAATAAAATCATGATATGAAAAAGATAAGATTTTCAAAAAGATATAAAGAGGTTAAATCTGATAATTTGGTTATGCATCTAAGAAATAAGAGATGATATGATGGGTTTGAAAAGATTTGAAAAGAAATTGAAAAGATAATTGAGTTTTTGAAGAAGATTTGGGAAGGATTTGAAAGAAAATTGAAAAAGAGATTTAGAGAATTGTTGAATTTTTGAAAATTGAGGGTGAATAATGAAAGTTTGAAAAATGTTTATACAGAAAATTATGAGTTAAAACATGAAAATTTGAAAAAAAAATTGAATTTGGAAACAAAATCTCCTCCCCCTGCCTTTCTGGCGTTAAACGCCCAGAATGGTATCCATTCTGGCGTTTAACACCCAATTGTTGGCCATTATGGGCGTTTAACACCCAGCCAGGTACCCTGGCTGGCGTTAAACGCCAGAAACCCCTTTATCACTGGGCGTTTTGCTGAACACCCAGGATGCTGCAATTCTGGTGTTAAACGCCCAGAATGGTACCAATTCTGGTGTTTAACGCCCAAAATTGTACCTTTACTGGCGTTAAATGCCCAGAATGGTACCCATTCTGGCGTTTAACGCCCAAAATGCCCTTTATTGGTGTTTTCTTGTCAGCAAGCTCCTTTTCTCTGCTTTTTGCACTGAATCCTTCTGTAACGCTATGAATTCCTTCAATTTTGATGATTAACCTTTGAAGAAAGTGTATATCAAATTTCTACAAGTATTATTTAAAACAAATAACCTGCTAATGGCTGGGTTGCCTCCCAGCAAGCGCTTCTTTATTGTCTTTAGCTGGACCTTTACTGAGCTTCATTCAAGCCTCAGTTTTGAGCATTCTTGCACAAAATTGCTTTCAAGATAATGTTTGATTCTTTGTCCATTAACAATGAACTTTTTGTCAGAATCAATATCTTGAAGCTCAACATATCCATATGGTGACACTCTTGTAATCACATATGGTCCCCTCCACCAGGATTTTAATTTTCCAGGGAATAATCTGAGCCTAGAGTTGAACAGCAGAACTTTTTGTCCTGGTTCAAAGACTCTGGATGACAATTTCTTGTCATGCCACTTTTTTGCTTTTTCCTTATAAATTTTTGCATTTTCAAAAGCATTGAGTCTGAACTCCTTTAGCTCATTTAGCTGGAGCAATCTTTTCTCACCAGCTAACTTAGCATCTAGGTTTAGGAATCTGGTTGCTTAGTAGGCTTTATGTTCCAGTTCTACGGGCAGATGACAGGCCTTGCCATACACAAGCTGGTATGGAGAGGTTCCTATAGGAGTCTTGAATGCTGTTCTGTATGCCCACAGAGCATCATCCAAGCTCTTTGCCCAATCCTTTCTATGGGCAATTACAGTCCGTTCCAGGATTCTTTTTAGCTCTCTATTAGAGACTTCAGCCTACCCATTTGTCTGTGGATGATACGGAGTTGCTACTTTGTGGCTAATTCCATATCGGACCATGGCAGAGTAAAGCTGTTTATTGCATAAATGGGTGCCCCCATCACTGATTAGTACTCTGGGAACACCAAATCTGCTGAAAATATGTTTTTGGAGGAACTTCAGCACAGTCTTGGTATCATTAGTGGGAGTGGCAATTGCTTCCACCCATTTAGATACGTAGTTTACTGCCACCAGAATGTAAGTGTTTGAGTATGATGGTGGAAAAGGACCCATGAAGTCAATACCCCATACATCAAACAACTCAATCTCTAAGATCCCTTGTTGAGGCATGGCGTAACCATGAGGTAAGTTGCCAGCTCTTTGGCAACTGTCACAGTTACACACAAACTCTCGGGCATCTCTATAGAGAGTAGGCCAGTAGAAGCCATATTGGAGGACTTTAGTGGCTGTGCGCTCACTTCCGAAGTGTCCTCTATACTGTGATCCATGGCAATGCCACAGGATCTTCTGTGCCTCCTCTCTAGGGACGCATCTGCAGATCATTCCGTCTGCACATCTCTTAAAGATATATGGTTCATCCCACAAGTAGTACTTTGCATCAGAAATTAGTTTTTTCTTTTGCACCCTGCTGTACTCCTGGGGTATGAACCTCACAGCTTTATAATTTGCAATGTTTGCAAACCATGGTGCTTCCTGAATGGCAAAGAGTTGCTCATCTGGAAAGGTCTCAGAGATCTCAGTAGAAGGGAGGGACGCCCCAGCTACTGGTTCTATCCAGGACAGGTGATCAGCTACCTGGTTCTCTCTTCCTTTTCTGTCTCTTATTTCTATATCAAACTCTTGCAGAAGCAATACCCATCTTATGAGCCTGGGTTTTGAATCCTGCTTTGTGAGTAAATATTTAAGAGTAGCATGGTCAGTGTACACAATCACTTTTGATCCTACTAAATAGGATCTAAACTTGTCAACGGCATAAACCACTGCTAGCAGCTCTTTTTCTGTGGTTGTGTAATTCTTCTGTGCGTCATTTAGAACACGACTGGCATAGTAAATGATGTGCAGAAGCTTGTTATGCCTTTGTCCCAACACTGCACCAATGACATGGTCACTGGCATCACACATTA
This sequence comes from Arachis hypogaea, assembly GCF_003086295.3. Classification (NCBI taxonomy): domain Eukaryota; kingdom Viridiplantae; phylum Streptophyta; class Magnoliopsida; order Fabales; family Fabaceae; genus Arachis; species Arachis hypogaea. Next base: position 58,904,523 of record NC_092047.1, read on the forward strand.
ATTCGAATGGTAATGTCCAGTCAGGTGCAGAGATGACTGGTGCTGTGACCAGCTTGGCTTTCAGGGTTTCAAATGCCTGCAGACACTCTGTGTCAAACACAAATGGCATGTCAGCAGCTAGCAGGTTGCTTAAAGGTTTCGCAATTTTTGAAAAATCCTTTATGAACCTCCTATAGAATCCTGCATGCCCCAGAAAACTTCTGATTGCCTTAACATTGGCAGGTGGTGGTAATTTTTCAATCACTTCTACCTTGGCTTGATCCACCTCTAGTCCCTTGCTTAAAATTTTGTGCCTAAGGACAATTCCTTCAGTCACCATAAAGTGACATTTTTCCCAGTTTAAGACTAGATTAGTCTCTTGGCACCTTTTCAGGACAAGTGCTAGATGATTAAGACAGGAGCTGAATGAGTCTCCAAATACTGAGAAGTCATCCATGAAGACTTCCAGGAACTTCTCTACCATATCAGAGAAGATAGAGAGGATGCACCTCTGAAAGGTTGCAGGTGCATTGCACAGACCAAAAGGCATTCTTCTGTAAGCAAATACTCCAGATGGACATGTGAATGTTGTTTTCTCTTAGTCTTGAGGATCCACTGCAATTTGGTTGTAGCCTGAATAGCCATCCAAAAAGTAGTAGTATTCATGGCCTGCTAGTCTCTCTAGCATCTGGTCTATGAATGGTAAAGGAAAATGATCCTTTCTGGTGGCTGTATTGAGCCTTCTGTAGTCAATACACATACGCCACCCTGTAACTGTTCTTGTGGGAACCAGTTCATTCTTTTCATTATGAACTACTGTCATGCCTCCCTTCTTGGGGACAACTTGGACAGGGCTCACCCAGGGGCTATCAGAAATAGGATAAATAATCCCAGCCTCTAGTAACTTAGTGACCTCTTTCTGCACCACCTCCTTCATGGCTGGATTTAGCCGCCTCTGTGGTTGAACCACTGGCTTAGCATCATCCTCCAATAGGATCTTGTGCATGCATCATGCTGGGCTAATGCCCTTAAGATCACTTATGGACCACCCAAGAGCTGTCCTGTGTGCCCTTAGCACTTGAATTAGTGCTTTCTCTTCTTGTGGATTTAAAGCAGAGCTTTTGATCACTGGAAAAGTGTCACCTTCTCCAAGAAATGCATATTTCAGGGATGGTGGTAGTGGTTTGAGCTCGGGTTTAGGAGGCTTATCCTCTTCCTGAGGAATTTTCAGAGGTTCTTTTATTTCCTCTGATTCCTCCAGACCAGGCTGAACATCTTTAAAGATGTCCTCTAGCTCTGATTCAAAACTTTCAGCCATATTGATCTCTTCTACCAAAGAGTCAATAATATCAGTGCTTATGCAGTCATCTGATGTGTCTGGATGCTGCATAGCTTTGACAGCATTTAATTTGAACTCATCCTCATTAACTCTCAGGGTCACTTCCCCCTTTTGTACATCAATAAGAGTTCGTCCAGTTGCTAGGAAAGGTCTTCCCAAAATGAGAGTTGCACTCTTGTGCTCCTCCATTTCCAGCACTACAAAGTCAGTGGGAAAGGCAAATGGCCCAACCTTGACAATCATGTCCTCAATTATGCCTGATGGATATTTAATGGAGCCATCAGCAAGTTGAAGACATATCCGGGTTGGTTTGACTTCTTCAGTAAAGCCAAGCTTTCTGATAGTGGATGCAGGTATTAGGTTGATACTTGCTCCATGGTCACATAGAGCTGTCTTGGTGCAAGCACCCTCTAATGTGCATGGTATCATAAAGCTTCCTGGATCTTGAAGCTTCTCTGGTAAGCTTTTCAGAATGACTGCACTGCATTCTTCAGTGAGAAACACTTTTTCAGTTTCTTTCCAATCCTTCTTATGACTTAAGATCTCTTTCATGAACTTAGCATAAGAGGGTATTTGCTCAAGTGCCTCTGCAAACGGGATCTTTATCTCAAGAGTCCTGAGATAGTCTACAAAGCGGGCAAATTGTTTATCCTGTTCCACTTGGCGGAGTTTCTGAGGATAAGGCATCTTGCCCTTATACTCTTCAACCTTAGTTGCTGCGGGTTTATTCCCTACAGAAGTGGTTGGAGAAGCCTTCTTAGAGGGGTTACTATCAGCACTTGCACGTGTCTAATCCCTCATTGGCGTTTGAACGCCAGGATTGGGTGCAGGATGGGCGTTTAACGCCAGCTTCCCACCCTTTTCTGGCGTTTGAACACCATAACTGGGCAAGGAATGGGCGTTTAACGCCAACTTTTCTCCCTTTTCTGGCGTTTGAACGCCAGAATTATTCCTATCTGGGCTTTTGCTGTCCTCAAAGGGATTTTGGGCAGTGGTTTGATAATCCTCTGTCATTTTTTCCTTTCTTGACTTTTTGCTACTTTGAACTGAATTATTCAATGTCTTCCCGCTCCTTAGTTGAACAGCTTGGCATTCTTCTGTTATCTGTTTAGATAGCTACTGTCTTGTCTGATTTAATTGTGCTTCTATATTCTTGTTAGCATTTTTAGTGTCTTAGAGCATCTCCTTGAATTCTGCTAATTGTTTTGTCATTAGAAGTAATTGCTGATTTTGTTCAACAATCTGTTTTTGAGGATTATGATCAGTAGTTGCTACCATAGCTTCTTTTTCTTTGGAGGGCTCATTGCTTGAGTACAGATGTTGATTTCTAGCAACTATATCTATGAGTTCTTGAGCCTCTTCAATTGTCTTTCTCATGTGTATAGATCTACCAGCTGAGTGGTCTAGAGACATTTGAGCTCTTTTTGTAAGCCCATAGTAGAAGATGTGTAACTGTACCCACTCTGAAAATATTTCAGAGGGGCATTTCCTTAGCATCCCTCTATACCTCTCCCAGGCATTATAAAGGGATTCATGATCCTCTTGTTTAAAGCCTTGGATGTCCAGCCTTAGCTGTGTCATCCTTTTTGGAGGGTAAAATTGATTCAGGAATTTTTCTGATAACTGTCTCCATGTTTTTATGCTTGCTGTGGGTTGGTTATTTAACCACCTCTTAGCTTGATCTTTTATAGCAAATGGAAATAGTAATAATCTGTAGACATCCTGATCCACTTCTTTATTACGTACTGTGTCAGCAATTTGTAAAAACTGTGCCAGAAACTCAGTAGGTTCTTCCTGTGGAAGATCGGAATACTGGCAATTTTGCTGCACCATGATAATGAGTTGAGGATTTAGCTCAAAACTGCTTGCTTTGATAGGAGGTATACAGATGCTACTCCCATATGCAGCTGTAATGGGGTTGGCATATGACTCCAGAGTCCTTCTGGACTGTTCATTTCCACTTATGTCCATGATAGAGAAAAGGGAATTGATATGAATTGTAAATAGATTATATATATATATATATATATATATTAAGGTAACCAAAATTAAAATAAGATAAAATAAAACAAAATAAAATAATTGAAAAATTGAATATAAATTAAAAAATTAGAAGAAATTAAAATAAAAGCAAATTGAAGACTAAATTAATTAATTAATTAGAAAGATTTTGAGATTAGCAATCAAAAAGATATGATTGAGGATTATTTTGGAAAAGATATGATTGAGAAGATATGATTGAAGAAATTAAAAAGATTTGATTTTTTTTTTTTGAAAAAGATTTGAAAAGATCAATTTTTGAAATTAGAATTTTGACTTGCTTAAAAAGAAAAGATATGATTTTGAAAATCTTTGACTACTTTAATGCTAAATTTCGAAAATTATGAGTAAAATAAGAAAAAGATATTTTTTTATTTTTAAATTTTAATGAGGAAAGAGAAAAACAACAAAACAACACTAAGCTTAGAAATTTTAAATCAAAACAAAGAGAACAAACAAGAAAACTTTGAATGTCAAGATGAACACCAAGAACAAATTTTTGAAAAAAAAATTTAAGTAAATAAAAGCACAAAAACACACCAAACTTAAAATTTTTAGAAAATTAAACACAAATTTTCGAAAAATTAAAAGAAAACACAAAGAAGACACCAAACTTAGAATTTTTAAAGATCAAGAAACAACTAAGAGTATGCAAATTCGAAAAATTAAAAGAAAGTAAAAGCATGCAATTGACACCAAACTTAAAATATGAAACTAAACTCAAATAAAAGACTCTAAACCAATGAAAATAAAATATTCCTAATCTAAGCAACAAGATAAACCGTCAGTTGTCCAAACTCGAACAATCCCCGGCAACGGCACCAAAAACTTGGTGCATAAAATTACAATCACACTTTTGTAACTCCGCACAACTAACCAGCAAGTGCACTGGGTCGTCTAAGTAATACCTTACGTGAGTAAGGGTCGATCCCACGGAGATTGTCGGCTTGAAGCAAGCTATGGTTATCTTGTAACTCTTAGTCAAGATATCAATAATTCTCAGATTTAATTGTAAAAAGTAAAAGAACATGAAATAAATACTTGTTATGCAGTAATGGAGAACAGATTGAGGTTTTGGAGATGCTTTGTCTTCTGAATTTCTGCTTTCCTACTGTCTTCTTCTTCATGCACGCAAGGCTCCTTCCATGGCAAGCTTTATATTGGGCATCACCGTTGTCAATGGCTACTTCCCGTCCTGATGCCAGGACATTTTGGCCAGTTTCACTGACCTTTTCCTTACTATTTTTAAGGTAGTTTCATGCATTTTCTTAGGAAATAAGCTAGTTTTGGGTAAATATTCACTTACATCTTGATTCAAGCATACATTGTGCACTTTACATGATTTCATGAGAATTTTGCATGAATTATATGATAAATTGGATGATGCATGATCCCATGATTAAGAGCAAGACTTTGATGCACTTTGTTTGATTGATTTCAGGCCAAAAGAAGAAGAGAAGAGCCACGTTAGTGGCTACGTTAGTTACACTAACATGGGCACTAACGTGGAAGGAAGGAAAGCCACAACGTTAGTGAGAAAAGTTAGTGGCATTAACTTTGAAGAAAGGAAATGGAGCCAACGTTAGTGACACTTAACATTATCACTAACGTTGGACCAAGCTCATAAGTGGCCACGTTAGTTGCCACGTTAACTTAGTTAACGTGGCCTCTAACGTTAAGAAGTAAAGGGGAAGCCAACGTTAGTGTCATTCAACTTTCTCACTAACGTTGGCCAAGTCACAAGAAGCCACGTTAACTCCCACGTTAACCTAGTTAACGTGGAAGCTAACGTGAAGAAACTAGGTGGTCGACAATGTTAGTGACACCAAACATTGTCACTAATGTTGGGATGAACACACACTATCCCCAAGAAGCCACGTTAATTCCCACGTTAACCTAGTTAACGTGGAAGTTAACGTGAAGAAGAGAAGTTGTCGACAACGTTAGTGACACCAAACATTGTCACTAACGTTGCCAACACAAGCCACAAAGAGCCACGTTAACTCTCACGTTAACTTAGTTAACGTGGTAATTAACGTGGGCAAAAGTCCCACATGGCAGCCTGACCATGCCTTCTTCAAACAAGAATAACTTGAGCCACAAAACTCCAAATGAGGTGATTCTAGTGGAATTGAAAAGTAGGATTCCAGAGCTTTCCAAGCATATATGGAACTACATGGTTGACACTAAATTTGAGGGAGAAAACCTGCCCCGAAAGTGCAATGATGAACATGGTATCAACCTGTATTAAGGCCAACTGACCTCTTCACCTTCCAAGAAGTGTAACTCGAGTTGTAGAGCTCCAAATGATGAGCTTCCAAAGGCATTAGAAAGTAGACATCCAGGGCTTTCCAACAATATATAATAGTATGGGGTGGACACTAAGTTTGAGCTTCAGAAACTGGCAATAATAAAGCCCTGATCGCTAGCGTTATTGGCAATCAACATTTCCAGTAACATTGGCATATATGCCAGCGACCATGTCCACTTCAAAGGAGCATAACTTGAGCTACAGATGTCCAATTGAGGTGATTCCAATTGCGTTAGAAAGCTGACATTCAGAGCTTTCCAACGATATATAATACTCTATAGTGGGCATGAAATTTGAGCACAAACAAGAGGCATCTTTTAAGCCCCAAAAACACCAACTGGGCAGCAAGTGCAATGTTAGCCACAATAACTTTAGCACTAACGCCACACTTGTAGCGTTAGTGTGGCTAACTTTAGCACTAACTTTAGCACCTGAAACTCAACTTAACTCACTTCTCTCTCAAGTCCACTTCCAAGCTCAAGCAAGCAGGCCCACAATTGACAACCAATCAAGGCCACAAGAAGCATCTAGAATAGGAATTTTCATTTAATTGTAATTTGCTTTTAATTTCATTTTGTAATTTAGGAGAGCCTATATAAAGGCCTTAGTCTTTACATTGAAGGCATTCTGATACAGAGGGGAATTCAGGAATGGGGGATTGAAGAGGAGTCTTTGGACTCCCTCCCCTCACACACTTTTCCTTCTCTTCTTTTCTTTGTACTTTTCATTTATGAATTTTGAAGTTTTATTTTCAGTTTTTATCTTCATCTTTACTTTTCTGCACTTTCTTTCTTTTCTATTTTCGGTAGAGCAATGACCAACTAACTCTTTACATTGGGTTAGAGAGCTCTATTGTGATTCAATGGATTAAGTGTAGTTCTTATTCTTCTTCTTCTTTCTTTTCTCTTGATTTTACTAGAGAGCTTTCGATCTTCATCCAATTGGGTAGTTATCTTGGAAAAGAAACTATTCATACTTGGATCTCTTCTGAACCTTGAAAGAGGAATGAAGAGATCAAGCTAGAAATGCTTTCTCATGCTGGACCAAATTGGGTGTGGATGGATATGTGACTATAATCCTTCCAACACTTGATTTGGGAAATACATGTGGTATAATCAGTGACCATACTTCATCTCTTCTCATGAGCAATTGACCAAGGAATTGGCTATTGATCAAGATTTGAGAGATTGAATTACAAGGAATTGTAATTCGATCAATTAAGATTGCCAAGGAGATCAATGAGTGCATTGATTGAGGAAGAGATGAGAATGAACTTGATCCGAAGGATTGCAATATCTCTTGATCCCAATGTTCATTTATTTTTAGTTCTTACATTTACTTTTCTTGCCATTTTACTTTTCTGCACTTTATTGCTTTCTTCACTTTACTGTCAATTTACATTTCCTTGTTGCTCATCATCCAAATCTGAATCGTCTAACTAGGATAATCAATTAACCATTGATTGCTTAATCCGTTAATCTCTGTGGGATTCGACCTCACTCTATTGTGAGTTTTACTTGACGACAATTCGGTACACTTGCCGAAGGGAGATTTGTTGCGAGACAAGTTTTCCGTGCATCACGTCCTCTCAGTGAAAATGTTCCAAATGCGCTGTCACTACACGGCAAATCATCTGTCGGTTCTCGATCATGTTGGAATAGGATCCATTGATCCTTTTGCGTCTGTCACACACCCAACACTCGCGAGTTTGAAGCTCGTCACAGTCATCCCTTCCCAGATCCTACTCAGAATACCACAGACAAGGTTTAGACTTTCCGGACCTCAGGAATGGCCGCCAATAATTCTAGCCTATACCACGAAGGTTCCAATCTTAGATTAGAAACCCAAGAGATACACATTCAAGCTTGATTGCATGTAGAACGGAGGTGGTTGTCAAGCACGCATTCATAGATGAGAATGATGATGAGTGTCATAGATCATCACATTCATCAGGTTGAAATGCGAATGAATATCTTAGAATAGAAGCAAGCGTGATAGAATGGAAAACAGTAGTAATTGCATTAATTCATGAAGAACAGCAGAGCTCCTCACCCCCAACAATGGGGTTTAGAGACTCATACCGTAAAAGATACAATATGAAACGTGTAGAATGTCATGAGGTACAAGATGAATTATTAAAAGTAGTTTTTATAGTAAACTAGTGACCTAGGGTTACAGAAAATGAGTAAGCTAGGGTGTTTAGTGTAAAAATCCACTTCCGGGGCCCACTTGGTGTGTGATTGGGCAGAGCATTGAAGCTTTCATGTGTAGAGACTTTTCTTGGAGTTAAACGCCAGTTTTTGTGCCAGTTTGGGCGTTTAACTCCAGCTTTTATGCCAGTTTTGGCGTTAAACGCCATAATTTTTAAGCTAACTTGGAACGCCGGTTTGGGCCATCAAATCTTGGGCAAAGTATAGACTATTATATATTGCTGGAAAGCCCAGGATGTCTACTTTCCAACGCAATTAAGAGCGCGCCAATTGAGCTTCTGTAGCTCCAGAAAATCTACTTTGAGTGCAGGGAGGTCAGAATCCAACAGCATCTGCAGTCCTTTTTCAGCCTCTGAATCAGATTTTTGCTCAGGTCCCTCAATTTCAGCCAGAAAATACCTGAAATCACAAAAAAATACACAAACTCATAGTAAAGTCTAGAAAAGTTAATTTTAAATAAAAACTAATAAAAATATAATAAAAACTAACTAAAATCTACTGAAAACATACTAAAAATAATGCCAAAAAGCGTATAAATTATCCGCTCATCGATGACCCTTCTTTCTTGGCAGCAGGATTTATGTCAAGGGCTTTCTTCTTTGTGATCAATTTTGTAACGTCTTTCTGCAGTCCCTTCTCAACCTTCTTTTCTTTTGCAGCCTTCCTTTCCTCATAACTCTTTGGTTTTTCTTCAATGTTAGTCCTCCATACCAAGAGTGAGTTGATGAGTGCTTCCTTGGGTTTTTCCTTCTAGTTTAAGTCTTCCTCTTCAATTCTCATGCAACCTTTCTCTTCAGCCAGATGCTGCATCTCCCTAAAAACATTTAGAGTGATTTGCTCATCATGTACTCTCAAGGTCATTTCTCCTTTCTCCACATCGATGATGGCTCTTGCTGTGGCTAGGAAGGGCCTTCCTAATATGATAGAATCACCTCCCTCTTCATCTAGATCTAGGATCACAAAATCTGCTGGAAATATGAACTTACCCACCTTGACTAAGAGATTCTCAACCACTCCATTGGGGATTACCATTGATCTATCAGCAAGTTGCAAGGACATCCTTGTAGGCTTCACTGCTTCTATAGACAACCTTCTCATCATAGATAAAGGCATCAGATTGATACTTGATCCTAGATCACAAAGTGCCTTATCAATAGACATGTTGCCAATAGTGCAAGGTAAAAAGAAGCTCCCAAGATCTTTGAGTTTTGGTGGGAGACCTCTTTGAATCACTACACTGTACTTTTAGGTTAAGACCACTGTCTCCTTCTCATTCCAGCTTCTCTTCTTGTTAATGAGTTCTTTGAGGTATTTATCATACAAGGGCATTTGCTCCAGATCTTCAGCAAGGGAAATGTTGATTTCCAGCTTCTTAAAAATTTTAAGGAACTTGGAAAATTGTTGGTCCTTGAGCTCTCTCTGTAACCTTTGAGGATATGGCAGAGGCGGAATGTAAGGCTTCACCTCCTTCCTCCATTCTTGTGAGGGCTCTGTCATGACTTGTTTTCCCTTCTTTGAAGCCTGTGATTCTTCCTTTTTCTTCTTTGAACTCTCTTGGTCCTCTTCCTCTGCTGCCATTCCTTTCTTGCTGTTAGCCTTGTCATCCTCTGCTGGCTTCTCGTTAGCCTCTTTGTCATTCCCCAAAGTTTTTCCACTTCTTAATTGAATGGCCTTGCATTATTCTTTGGGATTTGGAATGGTATCACTTGGAAAAATATTGGTTGGTCTCTCAGCTTGTCTGGCCAATTGCCCTACCTGTCTTTCAAGATTCCTCATGGTGGCTTCTTGTCTCTCTTGTCCTTTAATTAAACTCTCTTCCTCTTTGGCTAGATTCTGTGTGGTTTGAGCAAGTGTTTGTAATGTTACTTCAAGAGCTGAGATCCTGGTTTCCTGATGGTCAATGGGTGGTATGTTGGAATATGATGGTTGTTGCTAGAAGTTATTTAGGTTGTTGAGGTGGTTGTTCTAGGAATTGAAAGGTAGTGTGGAGAAATTATTTTGGTGAATCTGTGAGTTGTTGTTGGGTTGTTGATATGAGTTTTGTGGTTTTCTGTATTGGTTAGTGTTATTGGATGAATGAGTTTGGTTGTTTGTGTTGCAGGAGTTGTTGGAATTGTGATTCTTTTGCCATGAATTCTGATTATCACCCCACCTCAAGTTAGGATGATTCCTCCATGATGGATTGTATGTATCTCCATGAAATTCATTCTAAGAAGAGCTTGAGGTGTTATGCATATATTGGACTTGTTCTGGTTGCTGATCATAGTTGCTTTTCTCAAAAGCTTCTTCACTTTGGCTCCATCCATTTGAGGGTTGGCTTGCTGTGCCAACTGCAGCCACTTGAAGTCCATCAATTCTCTTTGTCATCAACTCCATTTGTTGCTGGATTTGTTGGTGCATCAACTTGTTCTATGCCAAGATAGTGTTCACTCCTTCTAGATCCAACACACCCTTCTTTTGAACTGGTTGGCATTGCCTCTCATGAGCATAGAAGTATTGATTGTTAGTTACAGTGTCTATGAGATTCTAGGCTTTTTCACCTATCATCATTAATTGCAATGATCCTCCTATAGAGTAATCTAGGGACTCTTAAGCTTTTAGAGTCAACCCCTCATAGAAATTCTAAAGTCTGTCCCATTCACTAAATATCTCAGGTGGACATTTCCTAATCAGAGATTTGTATCTCTCTCATGCCTCATAAAGTGATTCTCCATCCATTTGAGTGAATGTTTGCACTTCTGTCTTTAATCTTATGATCCTCTGAGGTGCGTAGAACTTAGATAGGAATTTGTTCACCAAATCATCCCAAGTGTTGATGCTTTCTTTGGGGAATGTCTCCAGCCATTGAGACGCCTTATTCCTCAAAGAGAATGGAAACAGCAGCAACTTGTAGATATCCAGATGCATACCATTGGTTTTGACAGTTTCACATATCCTCAAGAAGACAGATAAGTGTTGATTTAGATCCAGCCATAGGAACACTTGTTTTGCACCAAGTGATAAGTTGAGGTTTCAATTCAAAGTTGTTTGCATGAACATTAGGAGTGAGTATACTGCTCCCATAGTTTCTTGGATTGGGGAAGGTGTATGATGCTAGAACTCTCCTTTGAAGATGACCATTATTGTTGGCCACTTCTTTTGGTGGATTGGGGAGGTTACCCTCCATTTCTTGGTCTTCCCCTTCTGATTCTTCTTCTCCAATAACTCCCTTCCCTCTTGCTTCACTTCTCAATCTCAAGAATGTCCTTTCTGGATCGGAATCAAAAGAGGCAGATGCACCTCTTCTTCCTCCTAGCATACAACACAAACAAAACCAGAAACAGAAAACAAAGCACTCTGTTGCTGGAGTGAGGTTAAGGTTAGCTTAAACAAAATCTCAAACAGTTAGTGTGCTTAATCAAAAACAAAGAAAAATGCTTAATCTAGATTATCACCTACTCAATCATTGTCAATCTAAATCAATCTCCAGCAACGGCGCCAAAAACTTGATGAGGGAAAATCGATTCGACACAAACTCACCGGCAAGTGAACCAGGTCGCATCAAGTAGTAATAACTCACAGGAGTGAGGTCGATTGATTAGTGGATAATTTATACGCTTTTTGGCATTTTTTTAGTATGTTTTTAGTAGAATCTAGTTACTTTTAGGGATATTTTTATTAGTTTTTATGTTAAATTCACATTTTTGGACTTTACTATGAGTTTGTGTGTTTTTCTGTGATTTAAGGTATTTTCTGGCTGAAATTGAGGGACTTGAGCAAAAATCAGATTCAGAGGTTGAAGAAGGACTGCTGATGCTGTTGGATTCTGACCTCCCTGCACTCAAAGTGGCTTTTCTGTTGGAAAGTAGACATCCAGGGCTTTCCAACAATATATAATAGTCCATACTTTGGCCGAGTTTAGACGACGCAAAAGGGCGTTGAACGCCAGTTCTACGCTGCAGTCTGGAGTTAAACGCCAGAAACACGTCACGAACCGGAGTTGAACGCCAAAAACACGTTACAACTTGGCGTTCAACTCCATAAGAAGCCTCTGCACGTGTAACATTCAAGCTCAGCCCAAGCACACACCAAGTGGGCCCCGGAAGTGGATTTATGCATCAATTACTTACTTCTGTAAACCCTAGTAGCCAGTTTAGTATAAATAGGACTTTTTACTATTGTATTTACATCTTATGATTTTTAGTTCAACTTTGGATCATATTGATCACGTTGGGGGCTGGCCATTCGGCCATGCCTAAACCTTTCACTTATGTATTTTCAAATGGTAGAGTTTCTACACTCTATAGATTAAGGTGTGCAGCTCTGCTGTTTCTCTTGATTTAATGCAAAGTACTACTGTTTCTCTATTCAATTCAACTTATTCCGCTTCTAAGATATCCATTCGCACCCAAGAATATGATGAATGTGATGATTATGTGACGCTCATCATCATTCTCACTTATGAACGCGTGCCTGACAAACACTTCCGTTCTACATGCAAATAAGCTAGAATGAATATCTCTTAGATATCTAATACAGGGGACCGAGTCCGAATTATTAGTATCTTCGTGGTATAAGTTAGAACCCATGGATGGCCATTCTTGAGATCCGGAAAGTCTAAACATTGTCTGTGGTATTCCGAGTAGGATCCGAGAAGGGATGGCTGTGACGAACTTCAAACTCGCGAGTGCTAGGCGTAGTGACAGACGCAAAAGGAGGGTGAATCCTATTCCAGTATGATCGAGAACCTCTAGATGTTTAGCCGTACCGTGATAGAGCATTTGGACCAGTTTCACAGAGAGGATGGGATGTAGCCATTGACAACGGTGATGCCCTACATAAAGCTTGCCATGGAAAGGAGTAAGATTGATTGGATGAAGACAACGAAAAAGCAGAGGTTCAGAGGAACGAAAGCATCTCTATACACTTATCTGAAATTCTCACCAATGATATACATAAGTATCTTTATCTTTATTTTCTGTTTATTTATTATCATTATTCGAAAACTCCATAACCATTTAATATCCGCCTGACTGAGATTTACAAGATGACCATAGCTTACTTCATACCAACAATCTCCGTGGGATCGACCCTTACTCACGTAAGGTTTTATTACTTGGACGACCCAGTGCACTTGCTAGTTAGTTGTGTGAAGTTGTGAAGTTATGTTTGGACCATGGTATTGTGCACCAGTTTGTTGGCGCCATTGCCAGGGAGAGAACGAACAACAAATTTTACAACCTAAGTAATAATTTCGCATACCAAGTTTTTGGCGCCGTTGCCAGAGATTGTTCGAGTTTGGACAACTGACGGTTCATCGTGTTGCTCAGATTGGGTAATTTTCTTCTTATTTTATTTTCAAAAAGCTTTCAAAAAAATTTTCAAAAATATTTCCTTCTTTTTCGTTTTTCCCATTTAATATTTGAAAAAAAAATAAATCTTTTCAAAAATATATTTTTCTTCAGAATTTTTAAGAATGAATTCTAGTGTTTCATGATGATTTGTTGAATCCTGGCTGGTTGTAAAGCCATGTCTAAATTCTTTTAGACTGAGGCTTCAACTAATCACTTCAATGCATGTAATAGCATACTAAAGCTTAGCTGGCTAGTGAGCCATGTCTGATTCCTAGACTGAAGCTTTAGACTAAAGAGTACAAGATTCCTGGAATTCATATTAAAAATTTTGAAATCCTTATTTTCTTTTTCAAATAATTTTCGAAAAATTCAAAAAAAAAAAATTTTAAATCATAAAATCAAAAATATTTTTGTGTTTCTTGTTTGAGTCTTGAGTCAATTTTTAAATTTGGTGTCAATTGCATTTTTCTAACAAAAATTTTATGCATTTTTCTAAAAAAAATTTTATGCATTTTTCGAAAATTCATGCATTCATAGTGTTCTTCATGATCTTCAAGTTGTTCTTGGCCAGTCTTCTTGTTTGATCTTCATATTTTCTTGTTTTATGTCTTTTCTTGTTTTTCATATGCATTCTTGAATTCTTAGTGTTTAAAAATTAAAAATCTTTAAGTTTAGTGTTTTGCATGTTTTTCTTTTCTTAAAAATTTTGAAAAATAAGTCTTGATGTTCATCTTGATCTTCAAAGTGTTCTTGGTGTTCATCTTGACATTCATAGTGTTCTTGCATGCATCACATGTTTTGATCCAAAATTTTCATGCATTGAGTCAATTTTCTGTTTTTCTCTTTCATCATTAAAAATTCAAAAATAAAAAAAATTATCTTTCCCTTTTTCACTCATAAATTTTCAAAAATTTAAGTTGACTTTTTCAAAACTTTTTAAAATTTAGTTGTTTCTTATGAGTCAAATCAAATTTTCAATTTGAAAATCCTATCTTTTTCAAAATATTTTTCAAAAATCATAACTTTTTCATTTTTCTTATTTATTTTTGAAAATTTTAAAAATAATTTTCAAAAATCTTTTTCTTAATTTTATATCATATTTTCGAAAATATCATCAACAATTAATGTTTTGATTCAAAAATTTCAAGTTTGTTACTTACTTGTTAAGAAAGTTTCAAACTTTAAGTTCTAGAATCATATCTTGTGAATCAAGTCATTAATTGTGATTTTAAAAATCAAATCTTTTTCAAAACTAATTTCAATCATATCTTTTTAAAAATATCTTTTTATCTTATCTTTTTCAAATATCTTTTCTAACTTCTTATCTTCTTATCTTTTAAAAATTGATTTTCAAAATTTGTTTCAACTAACTAATTAACTTTTTGTTTGTTTCTTATCTCTTTCAAAACTACCTAACTAACTACCCCTCTCTAATTTTCGAAAATATCTCCCTCTTTTTCAAAAATTCTTTTTAATTAATTAATTGTTTAAATTTTAATTTTAATTTTAATTCTCCTTTAATTTTCAAAAATCATCAACTTCTTTTCAAAAATTAATTTTCGAAATTTTCTCTCCCTCATCTCCTTCTATTTATTTATTCAGCTACTAACACTTCTCCTCACCTCATATCTCTGCTCCTATCCTCACCCTTGTGTTTGGATTATTCATTCTTCTTCACTCTTATTCCCCTTCTTCCTCTACTCACACAAAGGAACCTCTCTCTACTGAGGCAAAGAGGATCCCTATTATTATTTTCTGTTCCCTTCTTTTTCATATGAGTAGGAGCAAGGACAAGAACATTCTTGTTGAAGCAGACCCTGAACCTGAAAGGACTCTGAAGAGGAAACTAAGAGAAGCAAAATTACAACAATCCAGAGACAATCTTACAGAAATTTTCGAAAAGGAAGAGGAGATGGCAGCCGAAAATAATAATAATGCAAGGAGGATGCTTGGTGACTTTACTGCACCTAATTCCAATTTACATGGAAGAAGCATCTCCATCCCTACCATTGGAGAAAATAATTTTGAGCTTAAACCTCAACTAGTTTCTCTGATGCAACAAAACTGCAAGTTTCATGGACTTCCATCTGAAGATCCCTTTCAGTTCTTAACTGAATTCTTGCAGATCTGTGACATTGTTAAGACTAATAGAGTAGATCCTGAAGTCTACAGGCTCATGCTTTTCCCGTTTGCTGTGAGAGACAGAGCTAGAATATGGTTAGATTCTCAACCTAAAGATAGCCTGAACTCTTGGGATAAGCTGGTCACGGCTTTCTTAGCCAAGTTCTTTCCTCCTCAAAAGCTGAGTAAGCTTAGAGTGGATGTTCAAACCTTCAGACAGAAAGAAGGTGAATCTCTCTATGAAGCTTGGGAGAGATATAAGCAACTGACCAAAAAGTGTCCTTCTGACATGCTTTCAGAATGGACCATCCTGGATATATTCTATGATGGTCTATCTGAATTAGCTAAGATATCATTGGATACTTCTGCAAGTGGATCCATTCACCTAAAGAAAACGCCTGCAGAAGCTCAAGAACTCATTGACGTGGTTGCTAATAACCAGTTCATGTACACTTCTGAGAGGAATCCTGTGAGTAATGGGACGCCTCAGAAGAAGGGAGTTCTTGAAATTGATACTCTGAATGCCATATTGGCTCAGAATAAAATATTGACTCAGCAAGTCAATATGATTTTTCAGAGTCTGAATGGAATGCAAGCTGCATCCAACAGTACTCAAGAGGCATCTTCTGAGGAAGAAGCTTATGATCCTGAGAACCTTGCAATAGCAGAGGTAAATTACATGGGTGAACCCTATGGGAACACCTATAACCCCTCTTGGAGAAATCACCCAAATCTCTCATGGAAGGATCAACAAAAACCTCAACAAGGCTTTAATAATGGTGGAAGAAACAGGTTTAACAGTAGTAAACCTTTTCCATCATCCACTCAGCAACAGATAGAGAATTCTGAGCAGAATCCATCTAGCTTGGCAAATTTAGTCTCTGATCTATCCAAGGCCACTCTGAGTTTCATGAATGAAACAAGGTCCTCCATTAGAAATTTGGACGTACAAGTGGGCCAGCTGAGTAAGAAGATCACTGAAACTCTTCCTAGTACTCTCCCAAGCAATACAGAAGAGAATCCAAAGAGAGAATGCAAGGCTATTGATATAACCATCATGGCCGAATTCAAGGAGGAAGAGGAGGACGTGAATCCCAAGGAGGAAGACCTCCTGGAACGTCCAGTGATCAATAAGGAGTTCCTTTCTGAGGAACCAAAGGAATCTGAAGCTCATCTAGAGACCATAGAGATTCTATTAAACCTCCCTATGCCCTTCATGAGCTCTGATGAGTACTCTTCTTCTGAAGAGAATGAGGATGTTACTGAAGAGCAAGTTGCCAAGTACCGTGGTGCTATCATGAAGCTGAATGCCAAACTATTTGGTAATGAGACTTGGGAAAATGAACCTCCCTTGCTCATCAATGAACTGAGTGATATGGATTAACTGACATTGCCTCAGAAGAAACAGGATCCTGGAAAATTCCTAATACCTTGTATCATAGGCACCATGACCTTTGAGAAGGCTCTATGTGATCTGGAGTCAGGAATAAACCTCATGCCACTCTCTATAATGGGGAAACTGGGAATCTTTGAGGTACAAGCTGCTAAAATCTCATTAGAGATGGCAGACAATTCCAGAAAACAGCCTTATGGACAAGTAGAGGACATGTTAGTAAAGGTTGAAGACCTTTACATTCCTGCTGATTTCATAATCCTAGCTACTGGGAAGGATGAGGATGAATCCATCATCCTTGGAAGACCCTTCCTAGCCACAGCAAGAGCTGTGATTGATGTTGACAGAGGCGAACTAGTCCTTCAATTGAATGAGGACTCCTTTGTGTTTAAAACTCAAGGTCATCCTTCTGTAAACATGGAAAAGAGGCACAGTAAGCTTCTCTCAAAACAGAGTCATACAGAGCCCCCACAGTCAAACTCTAAGTTTGGTGTTGGGAGGCCACAACCAAACTCTAAGTTTGGTGTTGAACTCCCATATCCAAACTCTAAGTTTGGTGTTGGAAAGTCTATAAAATTGACCTGATCACCTGTGTGGCTCCATGAGAGCCCACTGTCAAGCTATTGACATTAAAGAAGCGCTTGTTGGGAGGCAACCCAATTTTTATTTATCTAATTTTATTTTTATTTTTATTGTTCTTTCATGTGTTATTAGGTTCATGATCATGTGGAGTCACAAAATAAATAGAAAAATCAAAAATAGAATAAAAAATAGCAGAAGAAAAATCACACCCTGAAGGAAGGGCTTACTGGCGTTTAAACGCCAGTAAGGAGCATCTGGCTGGCGTTCAATGCCAGAACAGAGCATGGATCTGACGTTGAACGCCCAAAACAAGCAGCATCCTAGCGTTCAGATGCCAGGAATGCACACTGAGGAAAGCTGGCGCTGAATGCCCAGAACAAGCACCAATTTGGCATTTAAATACCAGAATTGCATGCAAAGGCATTTTACATGCCTAATTGGTGCAGGGATGCAATTCCTTGACACTTCAGGATTTTTGGACCCCACAGGATCATCTCAGCATCTGTGGACCCCACAGGATCCCCACATACCTCCACTCACCTTCCCTCCTCATAATCCTATATCACCTCAATCTCTCTTCCCCATCACCTCTTCACCACTCACATCCATATCTTCTTCTTCTTCTTCTATTCTTTCTTCTTTTGCTCGAGGGCGAGCAACATTCTAAGTTTGGTGTGGAAAAAGCATTACTTTTTTTATTTTTCCATAACCATTGATGGCACCTAAGGCCAGAGAAACCTCTAGAAAGATGAAATGGAAGACAAAAGCTTCCGCCTCCAAGTCATAGGAGATGGAAAGATTCATCTCAAGGGTCTATAGCTCAGTGGTAGAACATTTGATTGTAAATCAAGAGATCCCTGAGATACCTCAGGGGATACATTTTCCTCCACACAATCATCGGGAGCAACAAAGGGTGGAACATCAAGAGCACTCCATCATCCTCCATGAAATTAGAGAAGATCAAAGAGCAATGAGGGAGGAGCAACACAGACAAGGAAGAGACATAGAAGAGCTCAAGGACATCATTGGTTCCTCAAGAAGGAAACGCCACCATCACTAAGGTGGACTCATTCCTTGTTCTTAAATTTTCTGTTTTTCGTTTTTATGTTAAATGTTTATCTATATTTGTGTCTTGTTACATGATCATTAGTATTTAAGTGTCTATGTCTTAAAGTAGTGAATATGAATCCATCACCTCTCTTAAATGAAAAATGTTCTAAAAACAAAAGAACAAGCAGTACATGGTTTCGAATTCATCCTTGAAACTAGTTTAATTATTTTGATGTGGTGGCAACAATTTTTGTTTTCTGAATGAATGCTTGAACAATGCATATGTCTTTTGAAGTTGATGTTTATGAATGTTAAATATGTTGGCTCTTGAAAGAATGATAACAAGGAGAAATGTTATTTGATAATCTGAAAAATCATAAAATTGATTCTTGAAGCAAGAAAAAGCAGTGAATACAGAAAGCTTGCGAAAAAAAAAAGAGAAAAATGGCGAAAAAAAATAATAGAAAGAAAAAGAAAAAGCAAGCAGAAAAAGCCAAAAGCTCTTAAAACTAAAAGGCAAGAGCAAAAAGCCAATAACCCTTAAAACCAAAAGGCAAGGGTAAATAAAAAGGATCCCAAGGCTTTGAGCATCAGTGGATAGGAGGGCCTAAAAGAATAAAATCCTGGCCTAAGCAGCTAAACCAAGCTGTCCCTAACCATGTGCTTGTGGCGTGAAGGTGTCAAGTGAAAACTTGAGACTGAGCGGTTAAAGTCAAGGTCCAAAGAAAAAGAAGAGTGTGCTTAAGAACCCTAGACACCTCTAATTGGGGACTTTAGCAAAGCTGAGTCACAATCTGAAAAGGTTCACCCAGTTATGTGTCTGTGGTATTTATGTATCCGGTGGTAATACGGGAAAACAAAGTGCTTAGGGCCACGGCCAAGACTCATAAAGTAGCTGTGTTCAAGAATCAACATACTGAACTAGCAGAATCAATAACATGATCTGAACTCTAACTTCCTATAGATGCCAATCATTCTGAACTTCAATGGATAAAGTGAGATGCCAAAACTATTCAAGAGGCAAAAAGCTACAAGTCCCACTCATCTGATTGGAGCTATGCTTCATTGATAGTTTGGAATTTATAGTATATTCTCTTCTTTTTATCCCATTTGATTTTCAGTTGCTTGGGGACAAGCAACAATTTAAGTTTGGTGTTGTGATGAGCGGATAATTTATACGCTTTTTGGCATTGTTTTTAGTATGTTTTTAGTAGAATCTAGTTACTTTTAGGGATGTTTTTATTAGTTTTTAGGTTAAATTCACATTTCTGGACTTTACTATGAGTTTTTGTGTTTTTCTGTGATTTCAGGTATTTTCTAGCTGAAATTGAGGGACTTGAGCAAAAATCAGATTCAGAGGTTGAAGAAGGACTGCTGATGCTGTTGGATTCTGACCTTCCTACACTCAAAGTGGATTTTCTGGAGTTACAGAACTCAAAATGGCGCGCTTCTAATTGCGTTGGAAAGTAGACATCCAGGGCTTTCCAGCATAATATAAAAGTCTATACTTTGGCCGAGTTTAGATGACGCAAAAGGGCGTTGAACGCCAGTTCTACGCTGCAGTCTGGAGTTAAACACCAGAAACATGTCACGAACCAGAGTTGAACGCCAAAAACACGTTACAACTTGGTGTTCAACTCCAGAAGAAGCCTCTGCACGTGTAACATTCAAGCTCAGCCCAAGCACACAACAAGTGGGCCCCGGAAGTGGATTTATGCATCAATTACTTACTTCTGTAAACCCTAGTAGCTAGTTTAGTATAAATAGGACTTTTTACTATTGTATTTACATATTATGATTTTTAGTTCAACTTTGGATCATATTGATCACGTTGGGGGCTGGCCATTTGGCCATGCCTAAACCTTTCACTTATGTATTTTCAAACGGTAGAGTTTCTACATTCCATAGATTAAGGTGTGCAGCTCTGCTGTTCCTCATGATTTAATGCAAAGTACTACTGTTTCTCTATTCAATTCAACTTATTCCACTTCTAAGATATCCATTCGCACCCAAGAACATGATGAATGTGATGATTATGTGACGCTCATCATCATTCTCACTTATGAATGCGTGCCTGACAAACACTTCTGTTCTACATGCAAACAAGCTAGAATGAATATCTCTTAGATATCTAATACAGGGGACTGAGTCCGAGTTATTAGTATCTTCGTGGTATAAGTTAGAACCCATGGATGGCCATTCTTGAGATCCGGAAAGTCTAAACCTTGTCTGTGGTATTCCGAGTAGGATCCGGGAAGGGATAGCTGTGACGAACTTCAAACTCGCGAGTGCTGGGCGTAGTGACAGACGCAAAAGGAGGGTGAATCCTATTCCAGTATGATCGAGAACCTCCAGATGATTAGTCGTGCCGTGACAGAGCATTTGGACCATTTTCACAGAGAGGATGGGATGTAGCCATTGACAACGGTGATGCCCTACATAAAGCTTGCCATGGAAAGGAGTAAGATTGATTGGATGAAGACAGCAGGAAAGCAGAGGTTTAGAGGAACGAAAGCATCTCTATACACTTATCTGAAATTCTCACCAATGATATGCATAAGTATCTTTATCTTTATTTTCTGTTTATTTATTATCATTATTTGAAAACTCCATAACCATTTAATATCCGCCTGACTGTGATTTACAAGATGACTATAGCTTGCTTCATACCAACAATCTCTGTGGGATCGACCCTTACTCACGTAAGGTTTTATTACTTGGACGACCCAGTGCACTTGCTGGTTAGTTGTGCGAAGTTGTGAAGTTATGTTTGGACCATGGTATTGTGCACCAGTTTGTTGGCGCCATTGCCAGGGAGAGAACGAACAACAAATTTTACAACCCGAGTAACAATTTCGCATACCATCGATCCCACAGGGATTGATGGATTAAGCAACTTTAGTATGGTGATGAATTTAGTTAAGCTAATATTGATTAATTGAGTGAAAATTGATTGACAGAATGTAAATAGCAATGAATCTAAGCTGCAGAATGTAAATTGACTGAAACTTAAATGGCAAGAAACTTAAATTGCTGAATTTTAAAGTGCAAGAAATTTAAAAGAGCTAAAACTTAAATTGCAAGAAATGTAAATTACTGAATCTTAAAGTGCAAGAAATTAAAATAGTAGATTCTAAATTGCGAGGAAACTTAAATTGTATGAATTATAAAGGAAAATGGGTGCAGGGATTCAAACAGCAAGACAAATCAAATGAAAAATGAAATTAGAGAAGTTTAAAATGAAGAAAATCAGAGAAGTTGATTCATCAGGGATCGGAGATATTCTAATCCTTCATGAATCAAATGGATCTCAACTCCTTCCTCAATCATTTGAGTAGATCTATGGCAGATTGAAATTGATTGGATCCCAATTCCTTGGCAATCCAATCTCTCTAATCACAATCAATCTTGCCAATTCCTTGATCTAATTGTCATGAGAAGAGGTTAAGCATTTTTTCTCGTCCATAAGCCACACTAACTCTCTAGATCTCAATTCCTCCCGAATGATGTTGATCAAGAGAGTAGTGAAGGATAGAGCTCCAATTCTAATGCAAGTTGATGTGTGGAAAACGATCCAACACGAACTCACCGGCAAGTGTACCAGGTCGCATCAAGTAATAATAAATCACATGAGTGAGGTCGATCCCACAGGGGTTTTGAAGGATTGAGCAATTTTAGTTTAGTGGTTGATTTAGTCAAGCGAATCAAGTATTAGTTGAGTGGTTGTGATTAATAGAAGCTAAATTGCATGAAATGTAAAGGGGAAAGGGAGAATTGCAGTAAACTAAAGAGCAAAGAAAGTAAAGAAGCTGAATCTTAAAGTGCAAGTAATATAAAGTGCAGAAGCTTAGATTGCAAGAAATATAAATGGCTGAAGCTTAAAGTGCAAGAAATGTAAATCGCTTGAATTGTAAAAGGGATTGGGAGTTGGGATTGCAGAAATTAAACAAGAACAACTAAATCGCATTAAACATAAGAGAGAAGATTGAATTGCAATGAAATAGATCTTAAACAGAAGAGTGAAAATGCTTTGAATGCTTAAAACAGAAAATGAGCAGTGCTTAATTTGCAGCAATGTAAAAGAAGTTGAAGATCTCAGTAGTGGAAGAGACTAGATAACAAGTCTAGATCTCAAATCCTTCTTTGATCCCACAAGAACAATTACAAAAGAAATAAAGAAAAGTAAATTGCAAAAATTGTAGAAGATGAAGCAGTAAATGGAAATTGGATTTCAATTATGCCAAAAGTAAAAATAAGAGATCTCAAGGTGAGATTGAAACAGAAGTTCTTCAATTCTCCACCCAAGATCCAAAGCAAGAAAAGTAAAGAGTGCTCAAGCAAGAACAAGGAAGAAGAGAGATCAATTCTCCTTCCCAATTCTCTAAGAAATTCAAAAGTAAAAGCTCAAAATTAAAAAATGAAAGCTAAAAAGGAAAATTCCAAAGTAAAGTCTCCAAAGGTGAAAAAGGTAAAAAGGTAAAAGGTCCTAATTACATCAAACTAGCTCCTATTTATACACTTTCTATTCTTGGATTTTGGAATTTGGATGGGCTTTTAATTTGGTGAAGATTTTAATTTAATTGGATTTTTGATTGATTTTTCAGCCCATGAAGAATTTGCTTCCAGGGGGATGCTCAGCTCAAGTGGGGAGCTGAGCATTGATGCTTAGTGTGAGGACCCTTTGTAGCGTGCAATTGTTCGGGGAAGCATCAGAGGAATGCTTAGCTCACAAAGTGAGCTGAGCATTGGTGCCTTGGTGAAAAATTGTTGCGCGCTGCCCTCCCTGGACCGTGTCAAGATGCACGCTCCACTCCCCCTGGCCCGTGTCAAAGTGCTTGTGAGATGCACCAAGGGTAGCGCTCAGCTCTCAAGTGAGCTGAGCCTTGGTGCTCACAAGGAGGGGTCCTTGGTTCGAAACTTGATGAGTGCATGCGCTGGAGCTTTTCCTTGGTTTTCTTGTGGTGCCTTACTCCTTGCTTCCTCTAGGTGCTGAGTTCGAATCCTGGATGATGCATTTGGCCATTTTTGGCTTATTTCCTCTTGTGAGTAGCGCTCCCCCAACCCCCTTTGGTCATTTGTTCAAATCTTGGAGAATGCACTTGTCAAACAATATCCTTGAATTTATTTGGATGCATGCCCGATAATGCTCACTTGGTGAGCTGAGCTTAGTCTTTTGATGCCAAGGCATCTTAGGCTAGTTTCACTAGCATTTTTCTGTTAGTTTTAGTTGTTTTATGCATTTTCTTGAGCTTAAAGTAACCAAGAATGGTTAAATGAATAACAAAGCAATGAACCATCCAAACAGTATGATTTTGATGCAAATTCCATGAGTTTTAGTTATATTACTTGAATGCTATGAATGGAAGAATTCTCATGAAATTTTGCAAGACTTTGATGCAATTGTTTGGATGATTTCAGGAAAGAAGAGGCTAGGCAAGGAAGCAACAAAATCAATAAAGGAAGCTTGAATATCACATGTGGAGTTTAAGTTCCAGTTTAAGCTTAAACTGGAGCTTAAACGCCAGAATCATGAAGGCTAAGAAATGCTGAAACTGAAGTTTAACCTCCAGTTTAACCTTAAACTGGAGGTTAAACGCCAGAATGAGAATTCCACTCAGGAAGCATTTCCACGTTTAACCTCCAGTTTAACCTTAAACTGGAGGTTAAATGGGAAGTGCACCAGGGAGCCATTTCCACGTTTAAGCTCCAGTTTAACCTTAAACTGGAGCTTAAACGTGTTCGACCAAGTTTTCTCCTCCAGGGTTGCTTTCTCCATTTCCACGTTTAAGCTCCAGTTTAACCTTAAACTGGAGCTTAAACGTGTTCGACACCTCCAGGGCTACCTTTCTCAGCTTCCACGTTTAAGCTCCAGTTTAACCTTAAACTGGAGCTTAAACGTGTTCGACCTCCCAGATGGCTTTCTCTATTTCCACGTTTAAGCTCCAGTTTAACCTTAAACTGGAGCTTAAACGTGTTCGACCTCCAGGATGGCTTTCTCTATTTCCACGTTTAAGCTCCAGTTTAACCTTAAACTGGAGCTTAAACGTGTTCGACCTCCAGGGCTGCCTTTCCTATCTCCACGTTTAAGCTTCAGTTTAACCTTAAACTGAAGCTTAAACGTGTTCGACTACGTTACCCTCCAGGGCTGCCTTCTTCCATTTCCACGTTTAAGCTTCAGTTTAGCCTTAAACTGAAGCTTAAACGTGCTTCCACAAAAGGCATCACTGGAAGTGTCTGGCGTTTAAGCTGCAGTTTAAGCTTAAACTGCAACTTAAACACCACTCTTGGAGAAGGTTTCTGGGCCAAAAATATTGCAGTTTAAGTTAGTATTTGAGCACAAACATTAACTTAAACTTACTCTGGTATGAAACCCAATTGAATATCATGGTTTATGGGATTGGGCCTGAAGGATTGATGAGTCTGAAATTTCAATTTGTTGAGTCATGTGTCATTATTTGATTATCACTAAGTTGGCTCAATGAATGTTACAGAATTTGGATCAGCAGCCTCATCAAGATTATGGATCATAAACCCAAGGCAAAAGGAAAGCAGGGAGAGGCCTCAAAGCCCAAGAAACACAACAGAAGCTCAGTATAGAAAGTGTATAAATAGGATAGAATTTAAGTTAGGAAGGACTTTTACCTTTTCATTTTTGGCTAGTTTTCATATCTTTGTAATTGAATTCAGAGCTATGACTCACTAAACCCCCTTTCATTGGGTTAGGGAGCTCTATTGTAATTCAATGAATCAATAATAGTTTATCTTCTTCTTCAATATTTTCTCTTGAATTTTGTTAGAAAGCTTCTCGATCTAATTCCATTGGGTAGTTGTCTTGGGAAAGAAACTACCCATAATTGGAATCCTTCGGAACCTTGGGAAAGGAATGGAGGATTCATGCTAGAGAAGCTTTCTCACAGTGAATTGGATTGGGGTTTGGATGGATATTGTGACATGTAATCCTACCAAATTGTGGTTCATGAAACTGTGTGGTAAAATCAGTGATCGAGCATCATCTCTTCTTATGAACATTTAAACCAAGGGATTGGGAATTTGTTTGTTTTTAGAGAGAATTGGTGAGCCAAGGGATTGGGATCCAATCATATAAGATTGCCAAGCAAAATTCAATGAACGCATTGGTTGAGGAAGAGATAACATGTTTTGATTCGGAGATCTCAATATCTCCTATAACCCAATGAATTCCCCATTTCTGATTTCCACTTTCTCTTTACATTCTGCAACTCAATTCATGCAATCACCCCCATTCCCTTTTAATTTCAGCAATTTAGCTTCTGCTCTTTAATTCATGCAATTTAAGATTCCGCCATTTAAATTTCTTGTCATTTACGTTTCCCGCCAATTTTACATTCCACAATTCTCATCTAAATCTTGATTCCGCTCAACTAGAACACACTTCTAATCCGAATTGCTCACTCAACCAATCCTTGTGGGATTCGACCTCACTCTATTGTGAGTTTTTACTTGACGATAACCGGTGCACTTGCCGGAAGGAATTTTGCCAATCGTGCAATTTCCTAAATCGTAGCATAACAAGTTTATGCGCATCATCTTTCCTTTCCTTGTTTCTTGGCCTCATATTGTGCTCAGCTCACAAAGTGAGCAGAGCATTGCGCCTTAGTTCCTTGGGAGAAAATGTGGCGCTCCCTTGGTGAGCATGGTGCTCTTGGAGTGAGCTTCATGGTTTTTCTTCATTGTTGCGCCACACTTCTTCCTTCCTTGGCCACACTTTTTCTTCCTTGGGCCACGCTTCTTAGGCCACGCTTTCTTGTTTTCTTCTTTTCTTCACCTACAAATAATCAAAACAACCAATCAAAGTATCACCGAATTCACAAGGTTTATAAATCATTAAAAATCAATTAGATTTAGCCTAAACCTCATGATTTAGCATCAATTAAATTGTGGTTGTTTGGTTCAAAGAAGTCATGCATTTTCATTCCAAATTACTTACTTAGAATGCAAGAAAGTGTATAAAACCTAATAAAAATAAAGAAAAAGGCTAGTGAAACTAGGCTAAGATGGCTTGTCATCACAACACCAAACTTAAAACTTGCTTGTCCCCAAGCAAGCACTAAACATAAGAGAAGATAGAATGAAATAGATAAGGCTATATGTTCTTATTCAGCAGATAGTTGAATTTGGTCTATGGGGTTTTATGCAGATCAAAAGTAGCTCATTTATTGCTTGCTGTCAAAACAAACAATGTTTCTTTAAGGGTTCACCAAGGTTGCTGCTATAACTCCTCACTTTTTGCTCATTTCCCTTGTTAGTTTTTCCTTTTTTTCTTTTGCATAAAGAGCTTATTACTTATTGAAGGCTTGGTGGCAAATGTTGCAGTGGCCTTTGGCTTAATTTCACTCAACATTTCTTTACCACAGACATATGGCTCACCTTTTTCTTCCTAGGATCATTGATGCCCAGCATCTCTTTGGATCACTAAATGTTTTGTAGCTAGGTTGCTCTTTATTGTGGACTTTCAGTTGGCAATCCCAAATCAGTTGATCTAAGTTGCCAAGTTTTGAGATACTCCTTAGAACTTACTTGTCCAAGCATATCCTAGTACATAAACACCACAGGCATATGTCCTAGAGTCCAAGCTATTGGTGTCTAGCCTTATTGTTTGTTTCTTTGCCAACTTTTGGCTTTTCTTCTTCTTTTTCTTTCTGTTTTGGTTTATTTTCAAGGGACCTTCAATAATTGAGAAATAATAGCAGCAAACTAGCTTAGGCTTCAAGTAACAAGTCATTTTGCAACAGTTATTCTATGAGCTATCAATTAAATCAAACACATATACCACCACTAACTTTTATTCTAACTTTTGCAACATTAAACAATTACTTTTCTAAACCAAACATCTCTCTTTTATTCAAACAACAAGGGAAAACAAAACAAAGCATTCAAGTTGATGAATGATGACAATTATTATGCAGATAACTTTCAAGCAAAAATTATGCAGATAGCTTTCTTTTTCAACATGTACTTCCACTTGCAACTAAATAATCATTTCAGCCAGACATAAAGGGCTCTCTGAATTCAATCATTACACAACAACAAGGATCAAGTATAAATACAACCTGTTGGGTTGCAGCTTTTCATTCTTCCTTCTGTTTGTTCCTTTTGAGTTGTAATGCAAGTGTTCTTTAATTTGTTGGCTATTTTCCTGCCTGCTTTTCAAATGTTGCTTGCTGTTCAACCCTTTTAGGTATTGGTAAATCTGCAAAGCTTATGTGTGGGCTCTTGAACTTACTTTGGTGTGTGAACACCAAACTTAGTTCCTTGCCACTGTTTCTCATGCAACAATTTATATGTGAAATCTTTTTTCCTTTTTCAAATGTGTAAAACTAATGACTAGAAAACAGCAAAATAATTAACTAGTTTATCTAAATGCTCGAAGCTAGCATTATGCAGAAGATGAGAGTGGGATTCTGGTGGAACACCAAACTTAGAATCCTTCATTCTCCCTCATATTGTTCTGGTGTGCAACACCAAACTTAGCTTCTTGCACTATAGATAAGGTTCATTAACATTTTTATTGAAATAGCTACGAAAAGAATACTACCTCAGGTTGGGTTGCCTCCCAACAAGCGCTCTTTTATTGTTACTAGCTTGACATCCTCTATTCTTGTTCAAGTCAGATTCTGAACTTCTTTTTCCTTGTCCCATTGTCCTCCTAAGTAAGGCTTTGCTCTGTGCCCATTTGCTATGAAGTGGTTCTGTGTAGCTTCATCTAGCAACTCAAGACTTCCATAGGGAAAGACTTTTGTTACTAGATACGGACCCGTCCACTTGGACTTGAGCTTGCCAGGGAAGATCTTGAGCCTTGAGTTATACAGTAGCACTTGCTGACCTTGCTTGAACTCTTTCTTTGAGATCTTCTTGTCATGCCACCTCTTAGCTCTTTCCTTGTATATCTTGGCACTCTCATAAGCTTCTAGTCTAAACTCATCCAACTCATTTAGTTGTAGCAGTCTCTTTTCTCCTGCTGCTTGAGAGTCAAGGTTGAGGAGTTTAGTAGCCCAAAAAGCTTTATGTTCAAGCTCTACCGGGAGGTGACAAGATTTTTCATATAATAGCTGAAATGGGGATTTTCCAATGGGAGTTTTGAAAGCTGTCCTGTATACCCAGAGTGTATCTTCTAGCTTCCTGGCCCAATCTTTCCTTGTGCTTCCCACTGTTTTCTCTAAGATTTTCTTCAATTCTCTATTTGCTAATTCAGCCTGGCCATTGGTCTGAGGATGGTATGGTGTGGCTATTTTATGGATTACTCCATATTTGTGGAGGAGTTTCTCCATTTGCTTGTTGCAGAAGTGACCACCACCATCGCTGACAAGACCCTTGGGCACTCCATATCTAGTGAAAATCTGTTTCTTGAGGAACTGAAGAACAATCTGTGCATCACAAGTGGTTGTGGCTATGGCTTCCACCCACTTGGAGACATATTCCACTGCCACCAAGATGTATCTGAAAGAGTAAGAAGGGGGAAAAGGTCCCATGAAATCAATGCCCATAGGTCAAATAGCTCTACTTCCAAGATGAAATTTTGAGGCATCTCATTCCTTTTTGTCAATCCTCCAGCTCTTTGGCATTCATTGCATTGGTGAACAAACTCTCTGGCATCCTTGAAGATAGTTGGCCAATAGAAGCCGCTTTGTAGTACCTTTGCAGCTGTTCTCTCTGGTCCAAAGTGCCCACCGTATGCTAATCCATGACAATGCCACAATATATCCTTTACTTCATTTTCAGGGACACACCTCCTAATCATTCCATCAGAGCACCTCTTGAATAAGAAGGGTTCCTCCCACAAGAACTTCCTTACTTCATTGAGTAGCTTTTTCACTTGTTGCTTGGAGAATTCTTGAGGTATCTTCCTTCCTACTTTGTAATTTGCTATGTCAGCAAACCAAGGTGCTTGTTGAACTTAGAACAAGTGCTCATTAGGGAAATTCTCATTTACTTGATGTGGTCTATCTTGATAGGCTTCTTGTGGTACTCTTGATAAATGATCTGCCACTTGATTTTCACTTCCCTTTCTATCTTTTACTTCAATGTCAAACTCTTGTAGTAGCAGCACCCACCTAATAAGCCTTGGCTTTGAATCCTGTTTAGACATTAAATACTTGAGAGCAGTATGGTCAGTGTACACTATAACTTTTGAGCCAATCAAGTATTGTCTAAACTTATCAAATGCATAAACAATTGCCAAAAGTTCTTTCTCAGTGGTTGTATAATTTTTCTGTGTTTCATTTAACACTTTGCTGGCATAATATATGACATGGTGCAACTTATCTTTCTTTTGTCCCAGCACAGCACCAATAGCAAGGTCACTTGCATCACACATAAGTTCAAAAGGTAGGTTCCAATCAGGGGGTGTGATGATTGGTGCTGTGATGAGTTTTCTCTTTAAGGTTTCAAAGGCATGCTTACAGTTGCCATCAAAGATGAAAGGGTTGTCAACCACTAGCAAATTGCTCAATGGCTTTCCTATTTTTGAAAAATCTTTGATGAACCTTCTGTAGAAACCAGCATGCCCAAGAAAACTCCTTACTGCTTTCACATTAACGGGTATAGGAAGTTTTTCAATAATTTCTATTTTAGCTTTGTCAACTTCTATACCTTTGCATGACACTTTATGCCCAAGAACTATCCCTTCAGGAACCATGAAATGGCATTTTTCCCAGTTCAAGACCAAGTTAGTTTCTTGGCATCTTTTCAAAACAAGAGTTAAATGATGCAAACAAGTATTGAATGAATTTCCAAAGACAGAAAAATCATCCATGAAGACTTCTAAAAATTTTTCAACCATATCAGAGAAAATGGAAAGCATACACCTCTGAAATGTGGCTGGGGCGTTGCATAGCCCAAAGGGCATCCTTCTGTATGCAAAAACTCCAAACGGACATGTGAAGGCAGTCTTCTCCTGGTCCTTGGGGTCTACCATGATTTGATTGTACCCAGAATACCCATCCAAGAAGCAATAATAGGCATGGCCGCCCAATCTTTCCAGCATCTGATCAATGAATGGGAGAGGAAAATGATCTTTCCTTGTGGCATCATTCAACCTTCTATAATCTATGTACATCCTCCACCCAGTCACCGTTCTAGTGGGGATCAACTCATTCTTCTCATTGGTGATGACTGTCATTCCTCCTTTCTTTGGTACAACCTGAATCGGACTCACCCATGAGCTGTCAGAGATTGGAAAAATTATTCCAGCATTCCATAGCTTCATGACTTCTTTTTGAACTACCTCCTTCATGGCTGGGTTGAGCCTTCTTTGGGGTTGAACCACAGGCTTTGATTCTTCTTTCAGCAAAATTTTATGCATACAAATGGCTGGGCTAATGCCTTTGATATCGTCAATTGTCCAACCCAAGGCTGCTTTGTGAGCTTTCAACACTTCAATCAGTCTTGTTTCTTCTTCCATATTCAATGAAGAGTTAATGATCACTGGTAGGGTTTCTTCTTCTCCCAGGAACACATATTTAAGGTGAGGGGGAAGAGGTTTCAATTCCTGTTTTGGCTTCTCTTTCTCCTTATCTTCACTAGAGATTTCTACCACTTCTTCTTCCTGTTGCTCATGACAAGTGGCTTCTAATATTTCCTCCACCAGACTTTCTATCATATCCACCTTCATATAGTTCTCTTGTTCAGGGGGATGTTGCATTGATTTGAAGACATTAATGACCATTTGCTCGTTATGCACCCTGAAGATCATCTCTCCCTTTTCTACATCAATAATGGCTCTGGCTGTGGCTAAAAATGGTCTTCCCAAGATGATTAAGTTGTTTCCTTCTTCCTCAGTATCCAAAATTACAAAGTCTGCAGGGAAGATAAACTCCCCAACCTTCACTAACAGGTTTTCCACAATGCCATTGGGTGTCTTGATTGATCTGTCAGCCATCACCAAAGACATCCGGGTAGGTTTGAGTTCTTCTATGGCAAGCTTCCTCATCATTGATAGCGGCATCAGATTAATGCTAGCACCAAGGTCACAGAGAGCTTTGTCTAAGGTCATTTTGCCTATGGTACATGAAACTACAAAGCTCCCTGGATCTTTGAGCTTTGGTGGGATACATCCTTGAATCACAGCACTACATTCTTCAGTGAGAAGTATAGTTTCCTTCTCTTGCCAACTCCTCTTCTTGTTGATAAGCTCCTTCAAAAACTTTGCATACAAGGGCATTTGTTCCTATGCTTCAGCCAATGGAATGTTTATCTCTAATTTCTTAAAGATTTCAAGAAACTTAAGGAATTGTTGGTCTTTAGTCTCCTTGTTGAATCTTTTAGGATATGGCAAAGGTGGTGTGAAGTTCATTCCCTGCCTTTGTTCCTTGGTTGGCTCTCTCATTGCTTCCTTCTCTTTCCTTGATTTTTGTGGCTGATCTTCCCTTTCTTTGAGCTCCTCTGAGGTCTGCTTGCTTGCTGTCTCCTCCTTGTCATTGGTTGCCTCTTCTTCAGCTTGTTTCATGTCACTTTCTTTTGGCTTCTTAGTTGCTTCTTCGTTTTTCACCAGGATCTTTCCACTCCTTAGTTGTATTGCCTTGCACTCCTCTTTTGGATTAGAAATAGTGTCACTTGGTAGTGAGCTTGATGGCCTTTCAATGGTGATCTTTTTGGAGAGTTGTCCAATTTGCCTTTCCATATTTTTCATGGAGGCTTCCTGGTTCCTTAATATTATCTCTTGGTGCTTCATCATCTTTTCCATTAAGAGCTCCAAGTTGTTAATCCTCTGAGAGTCTTGTGAGATTGGTTGATTGTGGGGTGTTGAGGGTTGAGGATAAGTGTTTTGATTTGAGGCTTGGTTATTGGATGGATGATGGTTAAAATTGGGGTAGGTATTTTGTGGTTTTCTGTATGTGGCTTGGCTATGATTCTGTTGGTTGTTTTGGTTTGTGTTTTTCCAACTGTTTTGGTTTGAGTTTCTCTGTCATGGCTGCTGAGTTTGATTGTGGTTGTCTCCCCATCTGAGGTTGGGATGGTTCTTCCATGAAGGGTTGTAAGTATCACCATAGACTTCATTTGGCCCAAAATTTTGGTTGTGCATGTACTGGACTTGTTCTTGCTGTTGCTCTTCTTGAGTTTCTTCATTTTGCCCCCATATGGTTGATGGTTGGCTTGTGTTAACTGCTGCAACTTGGAGATTATCAATCCTCTTGGCCATTTGCTCAAATTGTTGTTGAATTTGCTGCTGCATCATTTTGTTTTGAGCCAAGATTGAGTCCACTCCTTCCAACTCCATCACTCCTTTCCTCTGTGATGGTTGGCATTGTCTTTGGTGAGCAAAGAAGTACTGATTATTGGCCACCATGTCAATGAGATTTTGGGCTTCCTCTGCAGTTTTCATGAGTTGCAAAGAACCTCCAGCTAAATGATCTAAGGCCTCTTGAGATTTCAGTGTCAAGCCTTCATAAAAATTTTGCAATCTATCCCACTCAGTGAACATTCCAGGAGGACATTTCCTAAATAAAGCCTTGTATCGTTCCCATGCTTCATACAAAGGCTCAGCATCCATTTGTGTGAATGTTTGTACTTCAGTCTTCAATCTAATAACCCTCTGAGGTGGGTAGAATTTGGCAAGGAACTTGGTTACCAGATCATCCCAGTTGTCTATGCTGTCCCTTGGGAAAGATTTCAACCATTAAGTAGCTTTGTCTCTGAGAGAAAATGGAAATAATAGCAGTTTGTAGATGTCAGGATGCACTCCATTGGTTTTGACTGTGTCACAAATCCTCAAGAAAGTGGATAAGTGTTGGTTGGGGTCTTCAAGTGGTCCTCCTCCATAAGAGCAATTGTTTTGAACTAAAGTGATGAGTTGTGTCTTTAGTTCAAAATTATTTGGATTAACATTTGGGGTTAAGATGCTGCTTCCACAATGTCTAGGATTTGCAAAAGTATAGGAAGCCAAAACTCTCCTCTGTGGTGGATTGTTGTTGTTATTGGCTGCTCCTCCTGGTGGATTTGGTGGATTGGTTGAATGTTCCTCCATGTCTTAAAATTCTTCTTCTGACTCTTCTTCTCCAACAATGCCTTTCCCTCTTTCAGCTCTTCTTAATCTCCTGAGAGTTCGTTCGTCTTGTTCCTGAAAGGTGGGTATGGCTCTTCTTGTACCTGACATACAAACAAGACACAAGAAACACACAAAACCAGTGACACTTCAATCTATTGCTAGAATGAAGTATTAGTTAGCTTAAGCAAAAATTCAAACAGTTAGCGGGTTAAGAACGAAAAATAAAGAAACAGAAAGGAAAAAATGCTTGATCTAGATCTTCACTTCACTTAATCATTGTCAATCTATTTCAATCTCCGGCAACGGCGCCAAAAACTTTATGTGTGGAAAACGATCCAACACGAACTCACCGGCAAGTGTACTGGGTCGCATCAAGTAATAATAACTCACATGAGTGAGGTCGATCCCACAAGCATTGAAGGATTGAGCAATTTTAGTTTAGTGGTTGATTTAGTCAAGCGAATCAAGTATTGGTTGAGTGGTTGTGATTAACAGAAGCTAAATTGCATGAAATGTAAAGGGGAAATGGAGAATTGCAGTAAACTAAAGAGCAAAGAAAGTAAAGAAGCTGAATCTTAAAGTGCAAGTAATATAAAGTGCAGAAACTTAGATTGCAAGAAATATAAATGGCTGAAGCTTAAAGTGCAAGAAATGTAAATCGCTTGAATTGTAAAAGGGATTGGGAGTTGGGATTGCAGAAATTAAACAAGAACAAGTAAATCGCATTAAACATAAGAGAGAAGATTGAATTGCAGTGAAATAGATCTTAAACAGAAGAGTGAAAATGCTTTGAATGCTTAAAACAGAAAATGAGCAGTGCTTAATTTGCAGCAATGTAAAAGAAGTTGAAGATCTCAGGAGTGGAAGAGACTAGATAACAAGTCTAGATCTCAAATCCTTCCTTGATCCCACAAGAACAATTACAAAAGAAATAAAGAAAAGTAAATTGCAGAAATTGTAGAAGATGAAGCAGTAAATGGAAATTGGATTTCAATTATGGCAAAAGTAAAAATAAGAGATCTCAAGGTGAGATTGAAACAGAAGTTCTTCAATTCTCCACCCAAGATCCAAAGCAAGAAAAGTAAAGAGTGCTCAAGCAAGAACAAGGAAGAAGAGAGATCAATTCTCCTTCCCAATTCTCTAAGAAATTCAAAAGTAAAAGCTCAAAATTAAAAAATGAAAGCTAAAAAGGAAAATTCCAAAGTAAAGTCTCCAAAGGTGAAAAAGGTAAAAAGGTAAAAGGTCCTAATTACATCAAACTAGCTCCTATTTATACACTTTCTATTCTTGGATTTTGGAATTTGGATGGGCTTTTAATTTGGTGAAGATTTTAATTTAATTGGATTTTTGATTGATTTTTCAGCCCTTGAAGAATTTGCTTCCAGGGGGATGCTCAGCTCAAGTGGGGAGCTGAGCATTGATGCTTAGTGTGAGGACCCTTTGTAGCGTGCAATTGTTGGGGGAAGCATCAGGGGAATGCTCAGCTCACAAAGTGAGCTGAGCATTGGTGCCTTGGTGAAAAATTGTTGCGCGCTGCCCTCCCTGGACCGTGTCAAGATGCGCGCTCCACTCCCCCTGGCCCGTGTCAAAGTGCTTGTGAGATGCACCAAGGGTAGCGCTCAGCTCTCAAGTGAGCTGAGCCTTGGTGCTCACAAGGAGGGGTCCTTGGTTCGAAACTTGATGAGTGCATGCGCTGGAGCTTTTCCTTGGTTTTCTTGTGGTGCCTTGCTCCTTGCTTCCTCTAGGTGCTGAGTTCGAATCCTGGATGATGCATTTGGCCATTTTTGGCTTATTTCCTCTTATGAGTAGCGCTCCCCCAACCCCCTTTGGTCATTTGTTCAAATCTTGGAGAATGCACTTGTCAAACAATTTCCTTGAATTTATTTGGATGCATGCCCGATAATGCTCACTTGGTGAGCTGAGCTTAGTCTTTCCTTTCCTTGTTTCTTGGCCTCATATTGTGCTCAGCTCACAAAGTGAGCAGAGCATTGCACCTTGGTTCCTTGGGAGAAAATGTAGCGCTCCCTTGGTGAGCATGGTGCTCTTGGAGTGAGCTTCATGGTTTTCCTTCATTGTTGCGCCACACTTCTTCCTTCCTTGGCCACACTTTTTCTTCCTTGGGCCACGCTTCTTAGGCCACGCTTTCTTGTTTTCTTCTTTTCTTCACCTACAAATAATCAAAACAACCAATCAAAGTATCACCAAATTCACAAGGTTTATAAATCATTAAAAATCAATTAGATTTAGCCTAAACCTCATGATTTAGCATCAATTAAATGGTGGTTGTTTGATTCAAAGAAGTCATGCATTTCCATTCCAAATTACTTACTTAGAATGCAAGAAAGTGTATAAAACCTAATAAAAACAAAGAAAAAGGCTAGTGAAACTAGGCTAAGATGGCTTGTCATCACAAGTGATTCCCCTTTCGAGGCTCACACAAGCATTCAATTAAATTCAACACCCTTCTGGAGTGAAGAATTACAAATCAAAATAGAAGATATCCAACTGCTACAAAAATGAATTGAGAAGAAGAAGAATTTCATTAATTCATTGGAATTACAATAGAGCTCCTCCCCCTAATGAATTTGGGGTTTAGTTCATCATTGCTCAAGTAAAACCAGAAATAGAAAGTTGCAGAAAGAAAAATGCAGAAGGAAAACACAAAAAGGAAAAATTACAAGATCTGATATGCTAACTAACTCCTAGGCAAAATTCCTTACTGACTAGCCTGCCAAAAAACTCCTCTCTAAATCAAATTTTCTTCTATTTATACACTTTCCAAATTGGTCTTTGTTCCGAGGGTTACCTGAAACTAGAGGTCGATCTCGGATGAGATCTGTGGTACTGGTCGGAGATGACGTGTCCGGCTGACTTGTGGCGGCCGGAGTTGTTGTGTCCGACTTGTTGGACTTGCTGCACTGCTGATCCTTGGCCACCGGAGGGTGGGGGGTACCTGCAAGAGACTCCGATGCTTAAGTTAGCACGGGTATTAAGCAGGTTTTATGTAGAATCAGAGTATGAGTTATACCTGGGTGCTCCAGTGTATTTATAGTAGTGTGGGCTGACCTTTCTGATAAGATAAGTTAGTTATCTTATCTTATCTTATCCTGTTTTGGATGACGTCAGCTTATCTTCAAGGGAACCGCCTTTATCTCTATAGGCTGGGATTGCCTTTGGATTTGGGTCGTGTTCCTCTATTTGGGCCCTTTATTAGGCTTTCCTGTCGATTTGGCCAAGCTCTTTTAGAAGAGGTCGGGTAGTCTGAGCTGAAGAGGTCGGTCGCTGTGTCGCCGATCATCCCGGGTCGGATAGCTCGACCCAGGGTATGAACAGTGCCCCTACCTGAGCTCGGTCTTCTATTGAGTTCTTTGACTTCAGTCTAGTGAGGCTGAACTCAAGCATTTTGTCGATTCCTTTGAAAACAGCTTTTTGAATGTAGAACGTTTCCTCTAAAAGCGCGCGCTTTTATATCGGCGCTTTTGGGAACGTGCAAGGGTTTAATGCTTTCATTAATTTTGTCATTAATTGCCCCGTTTCTCTTTGGCTCTTTCATTTTGATTTTGAAAACCCAGAAACGGTTTCTCTCCTTCGCCCTTTTCGTAACTTCTTTCTCTGCTCTCTTCGCTCTCTGTTTTTCATTTTGTTCTTCTGCTTCCTTGCGTTGCGGCGTTGCTTGGTGATTTTCTTGGGCAGCTTTTATTTCTGTGCTTCCGTCTTTCTCCTCGAAGCTTCTCATCGTCTTCAGGTTAGTCCCATTTCATATATTCTCCTTGTTTTGCTTTGATTTTGACCCTTTCTTTAGAGAAATTTTGGATCTTTTGTTTTGTTATGCCCTATTGTTGTGCGTTCTGGGAGTTTCTTCATTTTCTGCATGGTCCTTTTTTGCCTTTCCTTAATGCTTTTAGGGTTTTGCATGTTCTTTGTTGTTTCCGTTCTGATGCCGTTTATCCAGAAAAAACCCGTATCTGTTTCTTGCTTTATTTGATGGTTGCTTTGCCTGATTCTGAAAAAGTTTCGCACCTTTGATGGTTTCTTCTTGGCGTACTTGATTTTGGAATGCTTTTGCTGATAGATTGTGATGATTTTTTCTTTTGACACTACTTGCTGTTTACAGTCTTTTTCTTGTTTGAAAAATGCTGGGGTGGGAGCTGTAGATTTTCCTGGAAACCTTACTTTGTTACTGCCTCCAAAGGATGCCCCAAGATTTTGGTTTGAGTCTTGGGATTTTCCTTTTTTGTGTGTTTGCCTGCATCGTGTTGAGTTGTTTTCTCCCTTGTCCGAGATGTTTTTAGTAATCCCATCTTCTTTTCTTACTTGTAGGATTAGTTGGCCTCATGTCCTCTCGCAATAACATTGTAGAGATGTCTTCCAGAGTTCTCGAGGGGATGTCCGATTGGCTGGACTCCCTTGTTTTGTTGTGTGTTTCTATTATGGATGCTGAATTTTGCACAGAGCTGAGGAAGCACCATAGGATTTGTGATAACCGTGCCTGCGAGGGGGATTATGAGCTTGTTGCTCCTGATTCCGATGAGAGAGTTTGTTTTCTGACTTCCGTCGAGGGGGAGCGTCCCTCTTTCTATGCTTACGAATACTTCTTCAGCCAATTAAACGTTACTTTCCCTTTTACTGCTTTTGAAACTGACTTGTTGTGGTCCTGCAATATTGCTCCGTCCCAGCTTCATCCAAACTCCTGGGGTTTTATCAAAATATTTCAACTTCTTTACCAGGAGTTGGACATAACACCTTCTGAAACTCTTTTCCTTTATCTTTTTGTCTCGGCCAAACCTGGAGGTTCCTCCAAAAAGAAAGCTTCCTGGGTTTCTTTCAGGTTGGCCCAGGGGCATAAAGTTTTTGCCATGTATGATGAGTCGTTTAAGGATTTTAAGAACTATTTCTTCCGAGTCTGTGCCATTGAAGGGGTTCGCCCCTTTTTTCTTGATGAAAATGATGAGCCCGCTTTTCCTCTGGAGTGGCAAAAGAATGTAAGAGTGCCACGTTACACATGGGAAATGCTTAGTGAGGTTGAGCGGGCCTTTGTAGTTGTTCTTGAAGATTTGTGGGGGAAGCCTCCCCATTTGGACACGAAGAGATTTTTGAGTGATCCATCTTTGGTTCGGGCTGCTTTGGGTACTGTCTGATTTGTTTTTATACTTGCTCTCGAGCTTTGCTTCTCCTGTTGTTGTAACTTGTCTTTGATTTTTGTGTTTTTCAGAGATGTCGAAGAATAATGATTCTATGAGGGCCTATAAGAAGGCGAAGAAGGCGACCGCTGCTTTAAACATCTCGGCCAAGGCGGCCAGAAAGGGATCTTCTCAGCCTCCAGTTAAACCTCCTATATCGAGTTCTCCCGGGCCGAGGAAAGCAATTCCTACTCCCCGGGTCTGTCTGGTCGATCCTCCACAATCTTCTGTTGCAGCTTCCGGTGCCCCTCCTAGTAAAAAGCAAAGAACAATTGAGCCTTTCAACCTTGATGCTCTTGACTTTGATGCGGTTGAGTTTGTAGATCAACAAATCGGCCCTTATGGTGTTCTTCCTATGGACGACGTGTCGCTTCTTCGTCATTTTGATTATATCACCCGGAGTGGTATCAAGTTGGCACACATGGGGGCAGCCCTATATCGAACTGCTCAAAGTCTTCCTCTCCATGCCACTAAAGCTTTTATGGAGGAGGCCAAACAGGAGTTTGATCGGATGAAGGCCTTGAAGGAGGAGCTTGAAGTAAGGGTGGCCAAGTTGGAGAAAGACTTAGAGAATGAAAAGGCTAGTTCTACTTCTCTGGCTGGTTCTCTGAGACTGGCCGAGGACACAGCTATGCGACATAAGGACAGTTATTTGACGTCTTACCGGGAGGTGTTGCGTCTGAGAGAAGAGTTGGAGAATGCCCGGGCTAATTATTCCGAACTCCAAGGTCATCTTGTTGGCAGTGTAACTGCTGCCTATGAGAACCTGAAGGAACAAGTTCGGGTTATTGCTCCCGAGGCCGACCTGACCCTCTTTAGCTTGGAGAACATTGTCAAAGATGGCAAGGTTGTCCCTGATGACGAGGATGAGGATGATGTCGATCCTTCCCCTGTAGCCTCTACCAAGGTGTCGACTTCTGCTGTCCCTGCCGAGGTTGGTCCTCCCGCTTCTGAACCCGACTGCCAGATCTTGAACCGGGATGACGGTACTGTAGATGCCGTTCCTCTCCAGACTCGGCCTCCGTCTCCTCGGCCTAATGCTGCTAAAAAATCTTCTGACCCTTAGCTTTAACTTTATTCTGGATATGTAGTTGGCCCGGCTTGTGGGCTTTTTTAAACTCTTTATGTTTTGTTAATTGCTGACACTTTCCCGTTGCTTGCCTAGCAACTTTTGTTTTTTATGAAAAACAAATGGTAGCATGCTTTAGCTTTTTTGAGATAGGTTTTGGTGGCTTCCGAGGCTTTTATAACATTGTTGATGATATCGCGCCTTTTGTGCTTGACTTGGTATCTCTTTTTCTGCGAATATTATATCTTGAA
The DNA here is from genome assembly GCF_003086295.3 of Arachis hypogaea. Taxonomy (NCBI): domain Eukaryota; kingdom Viridiplantae; phylum Streptophyta; class Magnoliopsida; order Fabales; family Fabaceae; genus Arachis; species Arachis hypogaea. Next base: position 58,944,403 of record NC_092047.1, read on the forward strand.
TCCTTTGTGGTTGTGACTAGGTAGGTCTAACTTGATTTTTGGTTCGTTCTCGCTCCGGCTTGTATTTCTGACAATTTGTAACCGATTTCTTTAGTCCTCCTAGTTGTTTTCGCAGTCCTTTTCTAAGTTATTTTTGTAATCCCTCTCCCGGATCTTTGTCGGATATCTTCCCAGGATTACCTTCATAACTTTTTTAGTAGTAGGAGTCCGACTTCATTATATCGGTCTCCTTTAAGTTATTTTGTAATCCTCTTTCTTGGATCTTTATCAGGTCTCTTTCAGGGATTGCTTTGATAACTTTCCAATTGTAGGAGTCCGACTTGGTTATATCGGTCTTCTTTAAGTTATTTTTGTAATCCTCTTTCTTGGATCTTTATCCGACCTCTTTCAGGGATTACTTTTATAACTTTCCAGTTGTAGGAGTCCGACTTGGTTATATCGGTCTTCTTTAAGTTATTTTTGTAATCCTCTTTCTTGGATCTTCGTTCGATCTCTTTCAGGGATTACTTTCATAACTTTTTAGTTGTAGGAGTCCGACTTGGTTATATCGGTCTCCTTTAAGTTATTTTTGTAATCCTCTTTCTTGGATCTTTGTCCGATCTCTTTCAGGGATTACTTTTATAACATTTTAGTTGTAGGAGTCCGACTTGGTTATATCGGTCTCCTTTAAGTTATTTGTAGTCCTCTTTCTTGGATCTTTGTCAGATCTCTTTCAGGGACTACTTTGATAACTTTTAAGTAGTAGGAGTCCGACTTGGTTATATCGGTCTCCTTTAAGTTATTTGTGGTCCTCTTTCTTGGATCTTTGTCAGATCTCTTTCAGGGACTACTTTGATAACTTCTCATTTTGGGCTGACTTTGTCATGTCGAGCCCTTCTAAGTTAAAGTAATCCTCTTTAATAGGGTTGGCCAGACCTCTTTCCAGGGTTTACTTATAACTTGGGTTGACTTGGTCCGACTTCTCAACGTCGGCCAGTCTTTAAGTTATTATTTTAGCAATCCGTAAGACCTCGTCAGGTTCTTTTTTGGATCACTTTCGATAACTTCTTACATTGTTCTGTGTTCATCTTTGCCGATTTGTAGAAAGTGGTTGTCATCTCTAGATCGTCCTTTGGGTGAATCGCGTTTTCACCTTTATCGGACGGTTGTCTTTATCGTGATCGTGCAGTGAAATTGTTTTTCACTTTCTGCCGATCTGTTGCTTTATAATCAGACGATGAATGCTTCAGATTAATGTGTCTTGAAATCTTTGTAGAATATTTAAAATATATTTTATTTAAAGGAAAAGTGCAAATATATACATATGGGATTGTCTGAATCTCAACTTGGTGCCTCATTAAAAAACCTTTTTCAGGAAAAAGAGTGCATCCAATGATGAGATCTTTTATCTTTGCTAACTGTAGTACCTTCTGAGGTTGCAGGCGTACCATGACATGGGAAGCTCTTGTCCATCGAGTTCAGACAGTCTGTAGTAGCCCTTTCCAAGTACTTCTACAATTCGGTAGGGTCCTTTCCAGTTTGCTGCCAGCTTTCCCTCTCCTGGTCAAGTTGTTCCGATATCATTTCGGATTAGGATGAGATCATTTTCTGTGAAATTTCTCGGCACTACCTTTTGATTATATCTGGAAGCCATTCGGCGTTTTAGAGCTTCTTCTCTGATCCGAGCTCTTTCTTGGATTTCGGGTAACAAGTCGAGCTCTTCTCTCTGAAGTTGGAAGTTTGCTTCCTCATTGTAGTGAACTACTCTGGGCGACCTTTCCTCAATCTCTATTGGAATCATCGCCTCTGTTCCGTATGCTAGTCGGAAGGGGGATTCCTTCGTGGTGGAATGTGGCGTTGTTCGATATGCCCACAGGACCTGTGGGAGCTCTTCTGCCCAGGCTCCCTTTGCATCTTGTAATCTCCGTTTTAATCCAGCCAATATGACTTTGTTAGCAGCTTCGGCCTGCCCATTGGCTTGTGGATGTTCGACGGAGGTGTACTGGTGCTTTATATTCAAGTCGGCTACTAGTTTTCTGAAGCCTGTATCTGTGAATTGGGTGCCATTGTCTATGGTTATTGAATATGGAACCCCGAACCTTGTGACAATGTTTCGATATAAGAATTTCCGGCTTCTTTGAGCGGTGGCATTGGCTAGGGGTTCTGCCTCGATCCACTTTGTAAAGTAATCTACTCCCACTATGAGAAATTTAACTTGTCCTGATCCCTGTGGGAAGGGGCCGAGAAGATCGAGTCCCCATTTTGCAAACGGCCAAGGCGAAGTCACGCTGATGAGCTCTTCTGGCGGGGCGATGTGAAAGTTGGCATGTTTTTGACATGGTGGACATGTCTTTAGAAATTCCGTGGCTTCTTTCTGTAGAGTTGGCCAATAAAATCCCGCCCGGAGTACTTTTTTGGCGAGAGCTCGTGCTCCGAGATGATTGCCACAAATGCCACCATGTATTTCTTCTAGCACTTCCCTTGTGTTGGAGGTCGGCACGTATTTTAGTAAAGGTATTGAGATTCCTCTTTTGTACAGGATGTTGTTTATGATGGTGTAGTACTGTGTCTCCCTTTTTAACTTCTTTGCCTCCTTTTCTTCTGTGGGGAGTGTTCCTTCTTTGAGGTAGTTGATTATGGAGGTCATCCATCCTTGGTCCTGACTTGTTATGGCCAGGACTTTTTCCTCTTCCGAGATTGACGGGTTTTGCAACATTTCCTGGATGAGGCTTCTATTGTTACCCCTGGTTTGGTGCTGGCTAGTTTTGAGAGTGCATCAACTCGGGCATTTTGTTCGCGGGGTATGTGGCAGATCTTATATTCCCCGATTTGTCCGAGTAGTTCCTTGGTTTTATCCAAATATTTTTTCATGGTGGGGTCTTTGGCTTGATAGCTCCCTGTTATTTGTGATGTGACCACTTGTGAATCGCTGTAAATGTTGAGTTTTTGAGCTCCGACCTCTTTAGCCAGCTTCAAACCAGCTAATAATGCTTCATATTCCGCTTGGTTATTGGAGGCCAGGAACCCGAACTTGAGGGAGAGCTCAACTTGGGTTCCTTGGTTGCTTTCTATTATCACGCCTGCGCCGCTTCCAGTTTTATTTGAGGAACTGTCCACGTAGAGATTCCATTCTGTGGGAGTTTCCAGGGTATCTGTGAATTGTGCGATGAAGTCGGCCAGATACTGTGATTTGATGGCCGTCTGAGCTTCATATTGGAGGTCGAATTCTGACAACTCGACTGCCCATTGTAGAATTCTTCCTACTAAATCTGTTTTCTGCAATATTCCTTTTATGGGTTGGTTAGTTCTAACCTTAATGGTGTGAGCCTGGAAGTACGGGCGGAGTCGTCGAGATGTTAGGATGAGAGTATAGGCAAATTTTTCTATTTTCTGGTAGTTCAGCTCGGATCCCTGTAGTGCTTTGCTAATGAAGTAGACGGGTTGTTGCCCATTTTCGTCTTCTCTGACTAGTGCTGAGGCTATCGCCCGGCTTCCTACTGCGAGATATAATATGAGTGGTTCTCCTTCTCGTGGTCGTGATAGGATAGGTGGCCGTCCTAAGAACTCCTTGAAGTCTCGGAAAGCTTGCTCACACTCTGTCATCCATTCGAACTATTTTCCCTTTCTTAAAGTAGCATAGAAGGGGAGAGATCTTATCGCAGCTCCTGCTAAGAATCGGGATAGGGCGGCCAATCTCCCGTTGAGTTGTTGTACTTCTTTGACACAGGTTGGGCTCTTCATGTTGAGTATAGCTTGACATTTGTCTGGATTTGCTTCAATTCCCCTTTGTGTGAGCATGAAACCTAAGAATTTGCCTGCTTCAACTGCGAAGGTGCATTTTGCGGGGTTGAGTCGCATGTTATGCTTCCTTATAGTGTCAAACACTTGAGCCAGGTCGGATAATAATGTATCTTCGCTTTGTGTTTTTATCAACATGTCGTCCACATAGACTTCCATGATTTTTCCGATGTGATCTGAGAAGACTTTATTCATTAGCCTTTGATAAGTAGCTCCTGCGTTCTTGAGACCGAAAGGCGTCACGATGTAGCAGTAGTTCGCCTTTGGTGTTAAGAACGAGGTCTTTTCTTGATCTGGTGGATACATGGGGATTTGGTTGTATCCCAAATAGGCGTCCATAAACGAGAGGTATCTATATCCGGAGGAAGCATCTACCAGAGCGTCAATACTTGGGAGTGGGTATGGATCTTTTGGGCAGGCTTTGTTGAGATCGGTGTAATCGGTACACATGCGCCACTTCCCGTTTGATTTTTTCACCAAGACGACGTTGGCTAGCCATAGTGGGTACTTGACTTCTCTTATGAATCCTGCCTCCAGTAACGTTTGTACTTGTTCTTCCACAGCTTGGGATCGTTCTGGTCCGAGTTTTCTTCGCTTCTGCTGCACCGGCCGAGATCCTGGATAGACCGCCAACTTATGGCACATTAGCTTAGGGTCTATGCCTGGCATGTCTGCGGCTTTCCAAGCGAAGAGGTCGACATTATCTCGTAAGAATTGTATCAGTAATTCTTTTGAGTCTCCTCTTAGGACCGTGCCGATATTAGTCGTTTTGTCCGAGGTGTCTCCAATCTGAACCTTCTCTACCTCACCTTCTGGGTGCGGATGGAGTTCTTCTCGACGCTGAGCTCCGCCAAGCTCAATTGTATGAAACTCTTCTCCTCTGCCTTTGAGGTTTAAGCTTTCGTTATAACAACGACGTGCCATCTTTTGATCTGCTTTTATCATGGCTATCCACTCTTTAGTTGGGAATTTCATGCATAGATGCGGAGTTGAGACTATTGCGCCGAGTTGATTGAGTGTTGTCCGACCTAAGAGAGCATTGTAGGCTGAACTTACGTCGACCACAATGTAGTCTATTTTGAGGGTCCTAGATTGGTTCCCTTTTCCAAAAGTAGTGTGTAGCGATACATATCCCAGCGGTTGTATCGGAGTGTCTCCTAGTCCAAACAGATTGTTCGGGTATGCTCTAAGTTCCTTTTCGTCTAAGCCGAGCTTATCGAAGGCCGTTTTGAATAAGATGTCGGCAGAACTCCCTTGGTCTACTAGTGTGCGGTGTAGATTGGCGTTTGCCAGTATAATAGTGATGACCATGGGATCGTCGTGTCCCGAGATGATGCCGGATGCGTCCTCTTTAGTAAATGTTATCGCCGGGATGTCGGGTGCTTCCTCTTTTCCCTCAACATGATATACTTCTTTGAGATATCTCTTTCGAGACGATTTGGTGATCCCACCTCCTACGAATCCGCCGTGTATCATGTGGACGTGTCTTTCTGGTGTCCGAGGTGACCGTTCAGCTCGTCCATCATCTTCGTCTCTCCGTCTTTTTCTTTGGTCATCATCCCGGGTGGCCAGAAATCGATCTAATTTTCCTTCTCTTACCAATTTTTCTATGATATTTTTCAAGTCGAAGCACTCGTTGGTAGAGTGCCCTCAAATTCGATGGTATTCACAATATTCCTTCCGGTTTCCTCCTCCCCTTTTGCCTTTGAGTGGCCGTGCTGGGTGGATTTTTTCTGTATGGCAGACTTCTTTGTACACGTCGACCAGGGATGCTTTGAGAGGAGTGTAGTTGTGGTATTTTTTGATTTTATCACCATGTCGATCTTCTTTCCTTTTGGAGTCCTTGTCTTTGTCTCGGTAAGAGGCCCCAGATTTTGAGGTTTCTCCCAGCCGAGTGTTCTCTTCCATGTTGATGTATTTTTCTGCTCGCTGACGATTGGATTTTTGACGGTTTAGAATTTCACAAATGAATTCTCGTTGCAAGTATAGTTTCTAAACCAATCACTAATCCTTTCATGCAAAAATTTGTTTGTCACAAGTACAAACCCCTAAAATCTATAAACCGAAGTATTTAAACCTCGGGTCGTCTCTCAAAGGACTTGCAGGGTAGTGTTCTTGTTATTGGTTATGGACTTGTTTATTTTGGGGTTTTGGATGAGGAATGTGAATAATAAATGGTAGGAAAACTTTATTCACAAAATGGTCTTGGCAAGGTTTGGTTGTCAAGGGTCTTCATCATTATCACTAGCCACAAGTATGGTAGTTGCAAGGATTAATCCCACTTAGTCATCCTTAAATCGATTAACAAAGGAAAGTCAAGTGAGTTATATCAATCTTAGTCCGTAAGTCCTAGCTTTCCACTAATTGGATTAATGAAGGCTAGAGTTAATGGCTATCAACTATCAATCAATTGGACACTAGTGACTCAAGAAATCCTAAGTTACCTTCTCAAGCCAAGAACATAAAATTCTAGTCTAAAATTCTTCCAAGCATTTAATCAAACACTTGGAAGGCACAAAAGAAGAGTATAGTCAATCACAACAAGAATGAATTCTAACTACAATTGAATGTGAGGAACTAACAACAACAATCAAGGAAATCACAATTATCATGAATTACCTCAAATTGCATTATTGAAAGAAAATAAAGAGAACAAGAGTATCATGATTACAAAACCTAGAAACAAAATAAGAGAAATTACAACAAGAGAATAGGGATAGAGAGAAGAACCAAAGTGTAGCAATCATCAATTGAAGGTAGAAGTAGAAGGAGACTTGAATTAAACCTAGAACTATGAGATCCTAATCTAACCCTAATTCCTAATCCTAATTCTAGAGAGAAGAGAGAGCTTCTCTCTCTAACTCTAACTACTTCTAAAACTAAACTATGACTAATGATTAAAAGTAAAAGTAAAGTATGAAAAGTATCTTGATTTCCCTTCAATCCTTGGCTTAAATAGCATCAGAAATGAGTTGGATTGGGCCCACAAGGCTTCTAAAATCGCTGGCCACGTTTTGCTTTAAGTGAACTAGGTGGCAGCAACGGCATGTGCGCGTACTTTGCGCGTGCGCGCCACCATACGTGTAGCAAATATGGCAAATCTTATATTGTTTCGAAGCCCCGGATGTTAGCTTTCCAACCCAACTGGAACCGCATCAATTGGACCTCTGTAGCTCAAGTTATGGTCGTTTAAGTGCAAAGAGGTCGGCTTGACAGCTTTCCGGTTCTTTCATTTCTTCATGAGTTCTCCACATTTTCATGCTTCTTTCTTCATTCTCTTGATCCAATCTTTGCCTTCTAAATCTGAAATCACTTAGCAAACATATCAAGGCATCTAATGGAATCAAGGAGAATTAAATTTAGCTATTTTAAGACCTAAAAAGCATGTTTTCACTCTTAAGCACAATTAAAGGAGAATATACAAAAACCATGCTATTTCATTGAATAAATGTGGGTAAAAGGTGATAAAATCCCCTAAATTCAATACAAGATAAACCGTCAAATTGGGGTTTGTCAACCTCCCCACACTTAAACCAAGCATGTCCTCATGCTTAAGCCAAGAGAAAGCAAAGGGCATCAACATTTATTCAATGTAACCTACCTATATGCATCCTATCTACATGAATGCAACTAGATGCAAAATGGTTGTCCCTACTTGGTTAAAAATAAATCAATCCTCCAAGTCATTCATGCACAAGTAGGGTCAAGATCATATAACGATTCATGAATCCTACCAATTCAAATATAAAAATTAAAGTTCAAATAGACTTGCAAGAAGAACGCTCGCGAAAGCCGGGAATCAAGGAATTGAGCATCGAACCCTCACCGGAAGTGTTTGCACTCTAGTCGCTCGGTGTTTGGGGTTGATTCTCTAAATTCTCCCCTAATCATGCTTTCCAAGATTTGTTTTTCTTCTAACAATCGACAATTATTCAATGCATGCATACATGTATCATGAGGTCTTTTCTTTAGGTTGTAATGGGGCTAGGGTCAAGGTAGGATCATATATGGCTAGTGGACTTAGGATTTGAATCTTTGATTAACTTAAACTTTCCCACCTAACCTATATAATGACCTATACAATTAAGTACTAATCTAACTACTCATTCCTCACTTTTTCACATACTCATGCATTTTCTTTTCATTTCACAACACTTATGCATTGATTCTTATTGAGCTTCATTTTGGGGCATTTTGTCCCCTTTATTGCTCTTCTTTTTTTTTTCTTTCTATATACATTTTTTTCTTTTCTTTTCTTTTTTTTTTCCTTTTCACTTTTATTTCTTTTTCTTTTCATTTTTTTCTTTTTCTTTCAAACTATACACAAGACACTACTAGAAATAAGGTTTTTTCGGACGAAAATTTCAAACGAATTTTAATCCGTCTGAATGACTTTTTCATTTCGGACAAATTTGAGACAAATGTTGAACAATTTTTAATGGAGACATTTGAATAATATATTCTATCCTAAATTTGTCTAAATTTTGTCCCAAATTTTGGCGCCAAATTTTTTTTAGATGGCGCCAAAATTTTCATACAGATTAGCAACAAATTTTGGACAAAAACTATAATTCGTCCGTATTCCATCTGAATATGCGCAATAACTTCAGACGGATTTGGGACGCATTTTGAAAAATATTAATTCTATCCCAAATTTGTCTATAATTAGTCTTAAATGCTTTTACTATAACTAACCCTTGGAAGTAGACAAAATTTTTCCCACAAATTTGGGACGAAAATAGCATCATTTGTAAATTTTGTTTGAAAGTTCATCAATTTTCAAACAGATTTCAAATATTTATTGAAAACTTTTAAAATTTAGTATAAAAATATTATTTATATTTTAAATTAGTCCATGATTTGTCCTAAATATTTTTACTATTCTAAAATAAAGTTTCTTTTCCTAAAATAACCTTAATTATATATAACTTATAAAAAGGTACAGTTTTTGTTTGCACCTTTCAATTCCAAAATCTCTTGATCAAAATATGAAATAATCATCATACCAATTAACATCTTATTTATTATTATACATATTTTTAAAAATTGGATTAATAGATAGTTAGCGCTTATTTATGCAGGCTTTTTTTATATAAATAAATAAATAAAATATATTAATTCCCATAATACGCATGCAGAAAGCTTTACAAAAATGCGCAAGGCCATTGTTCGCAAAGCACCCGCGAAATGAATTTAGTCGTCATCTCAGGAGGGGCGCACGCCAATTGAAACTTCTGGTGGGGAAGTCATTTTGTGCCTGACGCCAACAAAATGGGTACTTCTGGTGGGGCTACCATGAAATTTAGTTGGTTTATTTTTTAAATATATTTTTTAATATTTTAAAAAATAAAATTATATTTTCATTAAATGTATGTTTTTGATTATTTAATTGTTTATTAAGTTAATAATTTATTTTTATATAATATCAAATATGAAATAAATTACAATCTTAAAATAATTAATTGAATCATTATAGATCAACCATTAAAATAAAATACTAGTAAATTAATCTATTATTCATCATAACTCTTTTAATTCAGGTAGTACTACTCAGTACTAAATAAAAAAAATTTAACAAATATACTTATTCATTCCAAAATTTTAGAACTAAATTGACTATATTTTTATTAGTTTTTTTTCCTATCATTGTATATTATATTTGACTTTTTTTTAGTTAAACTTGAGAGACTCTATCTTCTTATTTTTTTTTATATACTCTATTTTCTTATTTTTTTATTCTTTTATTTTTATTATATTTAATATTAAATTTCTTATACAAATTGTTATATACCATCTTATATTTAATTTTGATTTTTTTTAGTTACCTCATATTATTTTTTAATTTATTCTTTTAATTATTTACGTTATAATCATTCAAAATTTAATTTTTTAACAAATTTAAGATAAAGTGTATCTAAAAGAATTACATATATAAAAATCTTAAAAATAAATTAGAGGAGTGCTAGGGGTCCAGCAAATTTTGTGATTTGTAGCCATCAGTAGTGTTTTTAATGGTGTGAGATTACATCTAATGGTGGAGAATTACTCATTTTTTATTATGGTTAAATTGCTGGCCAAATTTTAATAAAAGTGCTGGCCCCTAGACTTTCTCAATAAATTATATCCAATCTTCTAAAAAATAGTCAAAATAAAATACAATAAAAAAATCACGTAAAATAAAAAAGTCATATACTTTTTCATAACATTAAGGTATATTAAAAATTTAAAAAAAATACAAATAAATACATTTCTTAGTGGACTTTTTCATACTATTCATTTTGATCTTCATCCTCATTGTTCTCGTCGTCGTCGTTCTCGTCCTCGTTCTCATCCTCATCCATGTCTTCGTCCTCATCCCCAAGTAGCTCATCATCATCATCATCATTATCTTCTTCTTCTTCTTCTTCTTCTTCTTCATATCTTGTACTATTAGTATCCAGTAAATCAACAATAATGTCAATATCATTTGAGATATGATTGTTAGATTGATTTGTGTCATCTTCTTGATATGCAAAATCCTCCGTTGTTTCAATCTCAATCTCACCTCTTGCTTTAGTCTTGAATATAAACCACCATTCTGCTTTTTCTCTGGTGTTGCTCATTGGATGAGGTGCAAAATATACTTGAATTGCTTTATGTGCAATGATAAACGGATCATATTTAACATATCGTCGATTCTTTCGAATCTGTATGATTCCATACTCTTTGTTTACTTTTGTTCCTTTGCCGATCGTGGGATCAAACCATTCACATTTAAATAGTACAACTCTTTTTAGTGGTAGCCCAGTATACTCAACTTGAATAATTTCATCAAGCTGGCCATAGAAGTCATTTTCATATTCACCATAACCTGTGCCTTTGACACATATTCCATAATTCTGAGTTGACTTTCCACTCGAGTGAGATCTTGTGTGAAACTTGAAGCCATTGACTTTGTAGATAGGCCAACATTTAACAATTCTCAAAGGACCCCATGCCAAAGAATGAATATTCGAATCTGTCACATTATTTAAAGGATCATGAACCTGTATTAAATAAGAACCAATAAGTTAGAATATAATATGTCATCTACCAAAAAATGTGTGTACAATAAGATTATCAAATCATGTTGACTTACATAATTTTTAAACCATTCTGCAAAATCCGCTTCAATAAATTGATCAACTTGTTCATCACTTAAAGTAATATGATCTTGGCGTATGAAGTCCACAAAGATCCTATAGTACATAAATTTCAAATAAATTAAAATTATTAATATCAGAAAATATTATTAATAGTAAGAATATATATAGGAAGATAAATACTCACTCAATATATGGCTTAATTTCATCACAGTTTATTAGTATATGATTCATGGCTGCACTGAATTCTTTGTCATCTAAATAACGAGTTTTGCATTCACCAGCCAAACAACCAGGCAAATTAAAAATAGACAAATTTTGCTCAATTGAATCATCACTTTCATCATTTTGCTTTGCGTTGATGCTAGTTTGGTTAAAATAGTACTCACAAAAGTGAGAAATCTCCTCAATTAGGTATGATTCAACGATAGATCCTTCAACATGTGCTTTGTTCTTGACCTTTTTCTTAAGATGATGGAGAAACCTATCATGAAAAAATTCATAACAAAAATCAAATAAAAAATAATTGGCTTCATAAAACAGTAAAAAGAAATTTGAGAATAAATATAGAGGTGTGACTAAGGTACCTCTCAAAAGGATACATCCATCTATATTGCACAGGACCACCGAGCAATGCTTCGAATGGCAAATGAATAGGTAGATGTTCCATTGAGTCAAAAAATCCAGGAGGAAAAATACGTTCTAATTTGCATAGCACAATTGGAATATTTTCTTCAAGCTTATTGAGAACATCTTCTCGTAACGATGTTGAGCATAAATCTCGAAAAAATTGACTTAACTCTGTTATTGGCTTCCATATCTGCTCTGGCAATGAACTAAAAGCGATTGGGAGTAAACGTTCCATAAATATATGACAATCATGACTTTTCATTCCATATAACTTGCCCTCTTTCATGTCAACACATCTCCCTAAATTTGAAACATATCCATCAGGCATCCTTAACTCTTTCACCCATTCACATATTGCCCTCTTTTGCTGGAGGGTAAATGTGTAGTTTGCTTTGGGTTTTATAATTTTACCTCCACTTTGTACTGGCAGTTCTAAACTTTTTCGCTTGCAGTATAATGACAGATCCATTCTAGCCTTTGCATTATCTTTAGTCTTCTCTTTAATGTCCATGACAGTATTGAATATATTATCAAATACATTCTTCTCAATATGCATTACATCAAGGTTATGACGAATTAAATTATGACGCCAATAAGGCAAATCCCAAAATATGCTTCTTTTGGTCCAATTATGCATACTTCCATATCCTTCTATCTCAAGTTGCTCAACATCACTTATCTTATCATAATTCTGAACTATATCCCATATTTGCTCTCCAGTCAATCTTGGCGGAGGTTCTGATCTTTCAATTCTATTCTTATAGAATGCATCCTTGTTTCTTCTAAACATGTGATTATCTGGCAAGAATTGTCTGTGGCAATCAAACCATGATGGCTTTCCCCCATTTTTTAATTGGAATGCCTTTGTTCGTTCCATACAGTATGGGCATGCTAGCCTGCCTGCTGTCATCCATCCAGATAACATTCCATATGCAGGAAAATCATTAATAGTCCACAACAATGCAGCTCGCATTACAAAATTTGACTTGGAATGAATATCATAAGTTAAAACGCCATCTTCCCATAGTAGTTTTAGCTCATCAATCAAGGGCTGCAGGTATACATCAATCCTAGTTTTGGGATTACGAGGACCAGGGATAATCATGGATAAAAACATGTAAGGAGTTTTCATGCACATAGAAGGAGGCAGGTTATAAGGAGTGACAATTATTGGCCAACATGAATATTGTTTACCAGATTGACCAAAAGGGGTGAATCCATCAGCACATAATCCTAGTCTGACATTGCGTGGTTCTTGAGAAAATTGTGGATGTTTTCTATCAAAATACTTCCATGCTTTTGAATCCGATGGATGCTCAATAACTCCTTTAAACTCGTGATCAAAATGCCATCGCATGTGAGGTGCTGTGTTCATTGAAGCATAAAGTCTTCTTAAACGAGGTATAAGCGGTAAATAGTGCATTCGTTTCAAAGGCACTGATTTACCCTTTTTACCTATCTTGTACCTTGGAGAATGACAAAATTTACATTCCTTTCTTGGTATATCATCCTCCTTGTAATACAGCATACAACCATTAATGCAACAATCAATTTTATTGCTTTCCATGCCAAGTTTTGATACTAACTTCTTTGCTTCATAAAAACTGGAGACAAGTAAGTTATCCTTCGGCATCACTTCTTTCATAGCTTTCACGAAATCATCAAAGATCTGTTGAGATACATTCCCTTTAGCTTTTATACTCAACATTTTAACTGCCATTGATAATTCTGAATGATCCATACATCCCTCAAATAATGGGCGCTGAGCAGACTGTAATAAATCATAAAATTTTTTAGCTTCTGCATTCGGAGGCTCCTCCATGTGTTCTTCAAATTGACTCATCAATTCTGGTCCAGCAGCATCGACCACCATAGATTCATACGAATTTCTTATTGGCACATTAGCATGCGGAGAAGAACATGTACCTTCTTGATTATCATGATCTACATTCAAGTGCAAAGGACTCTCTCCATGTGAATCCCAACACCAGTATCTTGGCATGAAACCATATTTATATAAATCTAGTGAAACCTCATCCGGAGTTAAAAAAATCTTATTTTTATGTTTGTTGCAAGGACATCTAAGTACACCACCTTCGAGTACAAATTGAGGTTGTTTTTTAACTGTATCAATAAAATGTCGAACACCATTGACAAATTCCTGTCGTAATCCTCCTCGGTTTGGTAAATTTCTATTGTACATCCACTTTCGTTGTTCTGGAATTTCCATATCTACATATAAAGTATATTAAAAATTAGATTACTTAAATAATATTTTTATGAGATAATCAACTATGAGTATAATTAATTTCATGTTACAAAATTATAATATTATATTTTGATAAATATACATCAGTGAACATAAAAAAATTCTAAAAAAACTATCTATACTATGAATAAGAAAAATTAATTAAAAATTGATAAAAAAATCAAAACTTAACAAAGAATATTGACAATGATATTATCAAAACTAATTTATAATGTAGTGTTTCGATCCAGCAAATAAATTGATTTTTAACATATAAAAAAATTAATTTTAGCCTCTCTTCAGTCTTTTTCTTCTAACCGTAAAGTAGTGCATAAACCAAGTACTAAAAAAAAGTTGTATTTTTTTAAAACTTAATTATATTTATTTATTTTTCATAAATTTGATATAATTAAAAATGTGACAAAAAATTTATACTAAAATTAGAATAAAAATAAGCTTGCAAAATATATTATCTATTAAAAGACTAATATTTTTCAAATTAAACAGTAGAAATGATAAATTTTGGTATCCCAATAAAATAATTTATACATATAATCTCTCAATTACATTCTCTTTTTATAATCATTTACAAAATAAATATGAAAAATAGTTATTAAATATTTTCAATAAAATAATGACATATATAAAATATACGTATAGAATTATTGCTATTAACAATGTGCAAATGTTATTTTTTGGAAAAAAATCACATAGTAAAAAGAAAAAATATAAAGATATAAACAATGTTTTCTTTTTTTTTTTTCTCAGTAAAATGTTATCTCAATAATATTCTTAATATTATATTAAATGAAATATAAATAGTTTTTTACGGTGACAAGAAGGCATAATATATACAATTATAGCCTTCACTAAATGAGCTTGAAAGAGCCGTTAAATGTTTAAGTGTGTGTTTGAATTGTAATTTGTCAAACTGGAATTTGAATAAAATCAATTTTGAATAAAAGTAAGTTTGTGTCAACATAATTTATAGTTGAAAACTTGCTAGTTTCTACACTTAGAGTGTGTTTGTGAAACACATTTAGGTTGTTGCTAGTTATTATTGATTTTTTCATAATTTTTTTTAAATAAATACTGAGAATATTAAAACAATTATTCTAATTTTTGTACATTGTTTACTATTTTAATTTTTTATAATATGTATTATTGTTCCTATTAAAAATGATAAATTAAAATTAAAATTAATTATAAATAATAATAAAAATATAACTTGTAAAAAATTAGAACCTAAAATAATAAAAAAAATATGATTATTAAGAGTACTAAAAAAGAATACTAAAATATGTTATTTTATATATTATTTTTAATTTAATAAATAAATATTAATTTTTACTATAAAAAAATACTAAAAAAGTTATCAATTTTTATATGTTATTTTTAATTTCATAAACAAATATTAATTTTTATTATAACAATAAAAAACTATAATATACCAAAATAGAGTACTATAAAAAAATACTATATAAAAAATATTAAAAAAGATTAAATATACTTAAAAAATAATACTATAATTTAATATTATATTTTTTTAGTAATTAATTAATTATTTATCTAGAAGTGATTTTAACTAATATTATCCAAACAATATTTATTTTATCAAAATCAATTTTAGTAAAAATTGCCACACATAAATTATGTTGGCACAAACTCACTTCTACCCAAAATCAATTCTACAAAATCAATTCCATTCAAACTCCAGTTTGCTCAACGTAAATCCAAACACACACTTAGGATATGTTTAGCAAGCACGTTGAAAGAGGAAAAGCACATTACAACTTCTTGAAAGAGGAAAAGCACATTACAACTTTTTAATAGTAAAAAATCATAGTAATGAACATTAAATCACATAATGATAGTTATTAAAAAAATTTACCTCTATATAATTTTTTTCAAGAGAACTCTTTAGCACATTAATATAAAATTATATAAATAATGTAAAAAAATTGGAGAAAAAATTACTTATCTAAAAATCTTTGGTACGGATTGTGAAATGAATTGGAAATTTGTGAGCTAAAACAGTTGTTAGATTGGATATGTACCTAGCAAGGATATTCCAGTGCTCAAATTAAGATGGATTTATAAAGTATATGTGTGTGAAATAAAGAATGTAACTAAAGAATCTCTGACTTATATAATTCGAGGCAGTTATCTCATCTTATCTATCTTATCTTTTTTTTGGTGACTATCTATCTTATCTAGTAATATAAAAAAAAACAAAAATTTCAAATATTAATTTTATTAAATATTTATCTTTTCAGATTATTATATAACAAAAATTTAAGAACATAATTTAATTTAAATATTTTAAAATTATTATTAGATATATTTTTTTTAAAATATCTATCTTTTAGATATCAATATTCTATTCTATAACTTATTGAATATATTTTTGTTGTAATTTTATCTTTTTTAATTTGATATTAAAAATTAGATATAATTTTAATTTTAAAAAATTTGTTATACATAGTTATTTCAATGCCACTTATTAAATTTCACTTTGCGCCAAAATTTGTTTTTTTTTTTTATCAAAACCGCCTTCTTTTAGTTTCAGGGGATTAGTTTTTGAGTGCCTTCTCCCAGTCCCTCGTATTATAGCTACTTAGGTTACCTTGTCAAAAACCAAACCTTGTTTCAGAACTTTCTTTTGGTTTCACTGTTTCCTGGTCAGTTCTTCATCTCCTTCTCCCTCCTCCTGCGTGCTCTGCCTCCGGACTGTGGTTGCCGCTCGTGCTTCGCGATTCTTCTGCGTGCTCTGCTTCTGTCTGTGCGTTGCCGCTCGTGCTTGGCCGCTCGTGCTCTGCCTCCTGTCTCAGGTCTCAGACATCCACCACTCCAACCTCCAATCTCGCACCTCAGACCACCTCCACCATCATCAATCGCACTCCCAGTTACCAGCCTTCACTTGCGAACAACCGCCCAGCCTCCTGCATGTGTTTGCCTCCGCCGGTCTCAGAACCTGCGCCCCTGCCAGCCTCAGACACCACCCCTTCGCTTGATTGTTCGTGCCTCCTCTTCTTTTTTGTGCGTCTTCTGCAAGGTTCTAATTTTTGTGAGTAGTGTTTCTTTCTCAGCTTTGTTCATTGATAATTTTCTTTCTTCATTGTTAATTTGATTGTTAAGGGAAGCTTTATGTTAGATATAAAACATTAGGTATTTTGGTTGAACATATAAAATTGTATTGGTAGGGCTGTACTTTTGATATGTTTGCAGAACATGTTGCCTTAGAGATAAGAATTGCAATTGAAAACAGAACTGAGATAGATGACTCTATACAGTTCACTAAGTGGAAAGAAAAGAACATTTATAAAATTTATGAAGATGCACCCATCTTCATATATAGATGACTCAAATTTTGACTTAACTGATGGGATTTTAAAGTTCCTCCTATTACTACGCTTGCTAGCATTGCTCTTCTGCCTTGATACTTTGATTTTATCTATACCAAAATAAAGTCAAAGGTAAAAGTTAACTGCTTAAAGATACGAAAGTAATTGGTAGTTTATTGTTTTGGATTCTAATTTTAGTTTGTTATAATTTTTTATTTTATAATTTTTGTTTTGGATAATATACAAGGAAAGTAATTTCAAGTTAACTAGGCCTTATCACTTTGCTCACCTTGCATTCATTAGCCTTGAAAGTATTAATGGACATTATCTTAAGCTTTGGACAATATTCCAAATAAAACTTATGCAGAGATGGCCATGCTGCTCTGTAACACTGGGGAAAAATGCCAATCATGTTCCAATTATCAGTAAGTCGAAGCACCTGAAGTGCAGGAAACTCAATGTTGATTCCATTTTGATGACTTGTATCACCATCTGAGCTGCATTCTCCAATCACATATTTCAACTCACCACAATAATCTATATCCAAAGACTCCAATTGCACAAGGCCTTGAGAAAAAGTAACTGGGATTACATATTCTAGCATTTGGCACCCCATAATATGAAGTTTTTTCAATTTTGAGAAGATCACCCTATGATCCTGTCCACTTATCTCCTCATCTTCAAGTATATGCTTCAGTTCATCACATGAAAATATATCTAGCTTTTCCAACTGTTGCAGGCCTCGAGCAATCGCAGGTGTGAAGAGACGCGTTTTCAGTGGACATTTGCTTATATATCGATGCTCTAGCTTCTCAAAAAGGCCACTAGGAGGCACACCATGGTATAAAGCTCCACTTGATCTCATCGGAATCACATAACCAAAGCTGAATCCAGCCATAATCCATAAATCCTTCTCTTTCAATTTGGAATATATCAGGTGTGATATTTTGTGCACCTCCAACAATATTTGCTAGAAGCAGAACCTTTGCTTTCTCTGCCAACGCCACAGCTGATGCATATGATGTATCAAAACAGCTAAGAATTAAGGTTCTACGACAGCTAAGGATTTTATCTCCATGACCCTTAAATTTGTGTCCTAGTTGTATATGGTACCTTGCCAATGCTTGAGGGACTCTAAAATTTCTGAAGAATTCAGTTTGGCCTCCATTACCATTGTCCCAAAAAATCTATTTCATTTTAATAGAAATGATATTTTTGAAAATGATATAAAAAATTATTTTAAGCGCCCGTTCTTCTTCGACGTTCCACTTCCCCACTTCTTCCGCGTTCTGCTTCCATTTATTTTTCTTCTAACCGTTTGTTAAAATGGCTTTTATAATATATAACCTTTTGATTGTATCCTATGGCTTCTTTTTAGGAAAGCAGGAGTCAGTAACAAGCTACACGCACACATATTTTAGTGAAGACTACGGCATAATCATGCATTCTAATAAAGAAATGAGTAAAAAGGTATTTATGACTGGAATTTTATTGCAAAAACACCTAGCGTTTTATTATGTGATTATTTGATGTAATTGACTTTGGTTTGTGACTATGAATTATAATTGTCGTTGATAATATTGTGATTATAGTTTAATGGTTGAATTTACTTTGAGTATGTCTGTGTTGCGATTATTGTTTTGGTTGAATTGAGTGCTTGTAAATGAACCATGTTGTTGCCTTGTTAGAATTGGTAACGAAAAACTAGGAGAAAATTATCGAGTTAGAATGATATTACTAAGTGTGTGTTTGGATTAGAGTTGGTCAAACTGAAGTTTGAATGGAAGTGATTTTGTACAATTGATTTTAGATAGAAGTGAGTTTGTGCCAGTATGATTTATGTTTGGCAATTCTATACTAAAATTGATTTTGATAGAATGAAATTGTTTGGATCATATTAGTTAAAATCACTTTTAGATAGATAATTAGTTAATTACTAAAAAAATATAATATTAAATTATAATATTATTTTTTGGTATATTTAATTTGTTTTATACTTCTTTTAGTATATTTTTTATATAATATTGTTTATAAAATTCTATTTTAGTTTGTTATAATTTTTTTAATAAAAATTAATATTTATTTATTAAATTAAAAATAACATATAAAAAAATATATTTTAGTACCTTTTATGAGTACTCTCAATATATAATCTTATTTTGTTTATTATTTTGGATTCTAATTTGTTACTAATTATGTTTTTATTATTATTTGTGATTTATTTTTTATTTAATTTATTGAAAAAAACTAAAAATTGAAAATATTTGAAATGACTTGAAACAAATATGAAAATTCTTTTGGAAAAAATCAATAATGATCATCAAAGGTGAACTCACGTTGAAGTGAACGCAGAAGCAACAATTTTTTGCTTCTAGTAAACGTGCTTTTAAGCTGCAAAATCACTTCTGCGTTTAGAGGAGAAAGATTACCAAAGATAAAAAAGCAGCGTTCAAAGAACTTCAACGCACTTTTATCCTCTCAGACGGGTTTGCCAAACACACCCTAAGTAGTAACATGAATAGTGATCAATTAATTTATAGTATTTTCTGTTTCTACCTTTCACACAATCTGCTCCTTTCACAAATACAGTATTATCCTTGCTATGAACTTCTTAAATGCTCATGTGTACATATTTATTAGTACTCAGTACTAAAACATAGTAGCACTTTATTTTACATCCTCATTGATTATTTTGGCAGCTAAGTATTATTTTACATTGTTATTTTTTTAATTCTTTCGATGATGTACATGTTACTGAAATTTAGATGCAATGTCTTACTAATCTTGTAAATCTTTTGTTGTTTTAGATGTCAGGTTCTAAAAAAAATAAAAAACACTTGTCAATTAAAGTACAAAAATCTGTTAATAAGGAGGTGATTAGTGCACACAAACCTAAGCTTTCACACCCTAAACCTACAAAATCACGAGTTTCAGTTCCTTCACATGTATCTAAAAAGCCTTCAGCATTGCCACCCTCTTCTTCGCAGCCACCACAAAAATTCAAGAGAAATTTATTATCTTCCCATGCCGATCATACACCATCACCATCACCATCACCAACTGAATCACCATACTGTTCACCTATCCAACCTCAATCATTTCATAATGCTCCTAATAATGAACAAAATTTACATCATGCTCACTCATCGGATGAAAATCATCACGATGGATCTCTTGCTCAAGAAGGTGAACTTGTCACTCAAGAAGGGCTCTTGAAAATAGAACCTTTTGGCAATGAGTAAGTACAACAATCAGTTTTCTGTTTTAGCGTTCTCTCTATATTGTTTTTATTGTGAATACATGTGTAATTACTCATTATTTGAACTTCTTATAGGTTTAATCCATGTACTGCTGTTCGTCATGTAACAAATGCCATTAAAAGCAAATTTTCAGAATTCTGCCCTTCCTGGAAACATGCTAGTGAGCAAATGCGAGATTTGTGGTTTACTGAATTTAAGGTAAGTATTTATTATCATTTTTTTTGTTATTTTGATATTATACATAGTGGGTAATTCAATGTATATGTTTGTTTTCTTTTATAGAAAAATTGTATGTGGGAACCTCAACACAATGCAAGAATTCGTCAAATTTTTGAGATTAAAGGGAGTGATCGATTAAGATCATTGATGAATCAGGAGAGACGCAATTATTCAAAAGACCCTAACCATGTACCAAAATATATTCCTGAACCCGTTTGGCGTCAACTATTACATTATTTTGCTACAGATTCGAAATTTAAGAACTGGTCAGCAGCAAATACTGTGAATCGAGCATCAAATGCTGGAAGTTCTATGCATACTGGTGGTTCCATATCTATGGGTGAACATGCACGCAGAATGGTAAGATAAAAATAGTTTATTTATAGTCTTGTTCTTATTATTTTTGCAATGTTTTCTTATTCTTTTTTCTTTCCTATCGATTAAAACTGTTATATTATAGGAGAAAGCTACGGGAGTAAAACCTTCTCTGGAGGAGGTTTATACTAAATGCCACACCAAAAAAGACAAAAGTTGGATTGATGAAAGATCTGAGAAAGTCATTGTATGTGATGCTAGTTTGTTCTTCTTTTTGTTTTTTTCAATTGCTAATTTTCACTATATGTTAGTATTTGTTCATGGCATATTTAGTTGCAATTAACATGAATTGATTTTGTAGGGTGAATTCAAAAAGCGAAAGACAGAACTTTCTCAAGTAGCTTTATCCTTGGATAATGAGGGAGATGTTGAGGCAACTAAGGAAGGCCTAGATATACCAGATGATTATACTGTTTGGAATGAAGTTGTGACAAAGGGAAAAAAGAAAGCTGCATTTGGTTTAGGTTCTTTTGGTTTAGATCTCTCTTCAAAGTTGGATTCCAGAAATTGTTCAGAGACATCCAAAGACAATCTAAATATTGAGCAAGAACTTCACATGTGGAAAGAAAAGGCAAAGGAGCAGGAAATTATCAATGAAGAGCAAAAGGTTAAGTTGAAAGATGCTGAGCACAAGTTAAAAGATCAAGGACGTCAACTAAAAGTTCAACAGAAAAGAATTGGTTCTACTGAAAAGACAATTCATGCTTTATATAAAAAGTTGAATCTGCCACTTCCTTCAACCTTGTCTGATCCTACGGAAGATGAGCTTGGGACAGGCTCTAGTGATGATAACATGAGTGATTGATATTTGGAGTATATATTTTTTCTGATTTAGATTAAGAAATTTTTAGGTGATTTAGTTAGTACATTTTATTTCACTCATGATATATGACCTTTTTAAAGGCTTTCTTTGTTTTAGTTTAAGTATTTTTTTTTCTTATTTTAGTTTTATTACATTTATGGACAAAAGTATTTTAATAATAAATATTTTTTTAACACTTTTATGGTAATTAATTTTTTATTATTTTATTATGTGTTTAGAATTTGGATGATGTAATATGAAAAAAATGATTATGATGGTCTTAATATAGAAAGAAGATCGAATACAATTTATTTTCTAAAATATTTATCTATTAAATAGCAAATTATTTTGTGTGAAAATTATTTGAAATATTATATTAAATTTGTAGAAAATTTGTGTGAAAATATTTTTTTGTTTTGTATGAAATTTGTTTCAAATACATAAGTTCTTTTAATTTAAATTTGTCTGAAATTTAATTGAAAAGAAATATTTGATTTGTCTAAAATTTGTTCGAAAAAAATTTGTTATATTTGACTAAATTCGTTCGAAATTTGTTTGAAATAAAGTATATTTTTTGTTTGAAATTTATCTAAAAATTAATATTTTTATGTTTGAAATTTGTCTGAAATACGTTGTCTTTATGTTGACTAATCTGTCTGAAATTCGTCTAAAATACATCATAATAGTTAGAAATCTAGTAGATAAATGCCTATTTGAAATCTGTCACAAAATTGTCTGAAAAAAATTTCGGACGAAATTTCAGACAAAATTTAAATTAGCAACAAGGCTTTTTGGGACAAAAAAAATTCGTCCCAAATTTGTTTGAAAAAAAAAATTTGTCTGTAATTTGTTCGAAATTTATTTCAATTTCGTCTCAAAATTCGTCCGAAAAAACCCTTTTTCTAGTAGTGAGAACATCAATGCATAAGGTCTATACATTTAATCAATACATGAGTATGTACCAATTCCCCAATATAAAAATACAAAACACTAACACCCTTTTATCCCAACCAATGTCCCAAAGTTTTCCCACTCTTGGATGACACTCACACTCACTAGCCTAAGCCAATCAAAGATCCAAATAAAGGACATTCATTGTTTTCCGCTTTAAGGCTTGTAATGTGCTAAAATAAGAACAAGTGGGTTAAGCGTAGGCTCAAAATCGGCTAACAAAGGAGAGTAAAAGGTAAGGCTATTTGGATAAGTGAGCTAATGAAATGATGGCCTCAATCATATAAATGCATGAATACAAGGAATAATGGGACATATAGATTCAAACAAATCAAAGATTACAATCATAGAAAGAGAACGATTACATGCAAGAAGGAAAATAAGTGGTTATAAGATGTAACCACACCATTAGGCTCAAATCTCACAAGCTTGTGTTCTTAGCTCAAAACCATGTTCCAAAATAAATTCTTTCAAGCAAGTTCAACAAAAATTTTCAACTTGGTAGGTTACCCTAAAACGGTTTCTTGGAAAGAAAATCATCACCATAACCAAGTAGTCCTAATATGAAAGAAGTGGTAAGAATATGTACAAATTCTAACTAACATGCAACCTATCATGCAATGCAATAGCTACTCTAACAAAGAAAAATAAAAAAAATTGGTGTTGAAAAGGAAATTGTTACCCATGGAGATCGGTCGAATGACCTCCCCACACTTGAAGATTGCACCGTCCTCGGTGCATGCAAAGAAGAGCAAGGTGGATGGGTTGCTACAATTGATGAGCTTCTTCGAAAGGTTGTGCGGATGACTTGTTCGCTGCCCCATTTAAAAGCTTTTCCGTTTCCTCCTTTCTCGGTGGCCAGCCTAAAAGGAGAGAAAAAAGAAAGAAAATTAACCCTACAACAAAGATATCAAAGTAAATAGAACATAGGCGGGGGCTAATGCCAAATAAGAGTATGATTCTCTACTACATGGTAGCTACAACATGTGAGTGAGAAATCAATATAAGCAAAAGGCATATCAGCTGATACTTGATGCAAGAGTAAAGTTAAAGCATGGCGAGTATATTGAGCATCAAGATAAAATAAGAATTGACACAAACAAGATTAGTGATACGCATGAAAGCATTTGATTCTATCCTAACTCAATGATGAAGCGGTACAAGAAAAAAAACAAAGGGTAATGAATTAGGAAGGACTAAAGCACTAATCTTGTGTGTTGACAAATATTACAATTAATGTAACAAGTCATGAAGCACCAAAACAAATGCAAGAAATTCTCAACAATTGAGTGAGAGAATTCAACATCATTATTAAAATGAGAAATTTAGGAAATAAAATGAGAACAAATAGAATTAAAATGCAAAGAATAAAAGTATGTAAATGTAATAGACAAACGAAAATGGAAGAAGAGAAATTTTTTTTTTATATTTTTAAATTTTTAGTATTTTATTTATTTATTTATTTATTTATTATTATATATTTTTTTTATTATTAATTTTAATTTTTTTTTTTTTTACATTAAAAGAGAAAAGAAAAAAAAAATCTTTCAAGAGAGGAAGAAGAAAAAAAAAATGAGAAAGAAAGAAGAAGAGAAGAGGAAAGAAGGAGAAAGGAGGGAGGAGAAAAGCAGGGCGCAAATCCGCGTGCGCGCGCACAGCGCGCTTACGCGTGGATGCAGCAGGGACAATCCGCGCGCGCGCGCACAGCGCGCTTACGCGTGGATGCAGCAGGGGCGATCCGCGTGCGCGCGCACAGCGTGCTTACGCGTGGATGAGCTTGTGCTCCAAGCACAATGCTGGCACAACGCGCGCACAACTCTCTGGTTTTTGTACCAGAAGTTGCGGAAGTGCAATGTGCGCGCGCGCGCACAGCGTGCTTACGCGCCGATGGCCGTTTTTTTTTTTTTTTTTTTTTTTGCCCAAAAAGCAGAAAAATGCCCAAGAGCTCCCTATAATGTCCAAAACTCTTCTTTATTCAATCAAATATCAAACAATTCACAACAATGCAATTTGATTTTAGGATTTATTCATCTACTACTAATGAATACAACATACTAACAACCAATCTTTACAAACAAATCAATATGAAATGAAAATCTACCTACAATGGCAACTCAAATCACTTATTAAACAAAACTAAAAGAGGAAGGAAAGAGTTTACCATGGTGGGGTGTCTCCCACCTAGCACTTTTAGTTTAAGTCCTTAAGTTGGACATTTAGGAAGCTCTTTGTCATGGTGGCTTATGCTTGTACTCATCCTTGAATCTCCAAGAATGCTTGCTCTTCAATTGGTTGTCAGAATTTCCAACCTTCTTCACCAAGCTTGGGTGAAGTTCTTCCCAAGATATGAGCTCCCAAAATTGGTCTTCATGTTGTGATCCGGGATCCCATATCTTATTTTCACACCCATCTTCTAGTTGATCATCACAATTCCAATTGGGTGAGAAGTGATCCGAATTCTCAAGTAAGCACCCAAACATTCTCCTAGACCCATGCAATTTGGTTCTACACCAACCATTGCCATTCAACTTTGAGCATGCAACCATTATGAACTTAGAGTGATGTTTCCAACCACTACACAACTCTCTCCTACTCTTAACTCCACAAAGAGCTCTAAGTTGACCATCATTTTCAATCAAACCATATTTAAGTGGAAAAGTAAAGATTAGAGATAAGAATTTTACCCACTTGAATGTTGTGTAGGATGGTGACTTAGGAAGGGGGACCTCCCCACACTTAGACAATGCGAGGTCTACTCCCTTGTGCTCTTTCTTGACTACCTCCACCTCTTTGCAACTTTCCTCAACTTCAACCTCTTCCTCTTGGTAGCTTCCTTCCAATTCAATCTCTTTTTCATTGCTCACCAAGGGTATGAGAGGTGATGTATCTTCTTCCTTAATTTTCATGTCAAGCCCAATGGGGAAAGATTCAATTGTAAATAGGAACTCCTCAATGATTGAATCCATCTCTTGATCAGCCTCTTCAAAGTTTTCAATCATAATATGCTTTGGAGGTTGTACACCCTCCTCAACATCAACATCAAGAATCATGGAAGAGGGCTCTTTAATGTTACATTCCCATGGACTTCCAACATCCCCTAGGTCTTCGACTACTTCTTCCTTTTCTTCAATGATCATAGGCTCCTCCAATTGTTCTAACACAAAATAGCCTCCCTTATTTTCCACCGGGTTTTCCAATCTCTCCTTCATGCTATGATCTTCAATGGATTCTTCACATGTGGCCACGGAAGCACCTTGAGTGTTCAAACATTTGTAGGCTAAAGTATGCACTACCTTGGTCAAGTTAGTCACAAACTCTAAGGTGTCCCTTTGCATATCCGCTTGTCCTTGAAGTAGCAAGGTAAGAGAATCATCTATTGGGGCTTGGGGTGGATAAGAAGGTTCATTATTTTGGAGAGAGGGTTCATGGTAGGAAGGTGGTTCTTCTTGGTAAGGGTATGGGGGTGGTAGGTATTGAGGTGGTTCATGGTAGTAATCTTGATAGGGTTGTGGTGGTTCTAAGGTTTCTTGCTCATAATGGTCATGAGAATATGGTATGGGTGATTGGTCATATGGTGGATATGGATCATAGGAATGTGCTTGGTATGGAAAGGCTTGTGAGTATAGTTGTGGTTCATGTTGAGGATACGAGTCATAGGCATATGGTGGTGGTTGGTTGTTATAAAAGGAGCCACCACAGCCATTAAATTGGCATGCATTAGGATGGAAATTATACCTAGAAGTGTCCGGAGGTTGATGCCAATAGGAGTGATCAATTCCTTGAGGCTCCTCCCATCTTGGAGTGTTCCATCCTTGGTACATGTTAGCATTGAAGTTCACATTCCCTACAACACAATTAGAGCCAAACTCATAGCCAAAGTGAG
The DNA here is from genome assembly GCF_003086295.3 of Arachis hypogaea. NCBI lineage: Eukaryota > Viridiplantae > Streptophyta > Magnoliopsida > Fabales > Fabaceae > Arachis > Arachis hypogaea. The sequence continues at coordinate 58,971,013 of NC_092047.1, forward strand.
AATTCATTATGGAAAAACAAAATAAAACTAACAAAAACTAGCAAACAACCAAAAGACAAACTATTTATACTATTCACATATGTACAATAACCAATAACATAACACCATTGCAAATCCCCGGCAACGGCGCCATTTTGACGATTGGATTTTTGACGATTTAGAATTTCACAAATGAATTCTCGTTGCAAGTATAGTTTCTAAACCAATCACTAATCCTTTCATGCAAAAATTTGTTTGTCACAAGCACAAACCCCTAAAATCTATAAACCGAAGTATTTAAACCTCGGGTCGTCTCTCAAAGGACTTGCAGGGTAGTGTTCTTGTTATTGGTTATGGACTTGTTTATTTTGGGGTTTTGGATGAGGAATGTGAATAGTAAATGGTAGGAAAACTTTATTCACAAAATGGTCTTGGCAAGGTTTGGTTGTCAAGGGTCTTCATCATTATCACTAGCCACAAGTATGGTAGTTGCAAGGATTAATCCCACTTAGTCATCCTTAAATCGATTAACAAAGGAAAGTCAAGTGAGTTATATCAATCTTAGTCCGTAAGTCCTAGCTTTCCACTAATTGGATTAATGAAGGCTAGAGTTAATGGCTATCAACTATCAATCAATTGGACACTAGTGACTCAAGAAATCCTAAGTTACCTTCTCAAGCCAAGAACATAAAATTCTAGTCTAAAATTCTTCCAAGCATTTAATCAAACACTTGGAAGGCACAAAAGAAGAGTATAGTCAATCACAACAAGAATGAATTCTAACTACAATTGAATGTTAGGAACTAACAACAACAATCAAGGAAATCACAATTATCATGAATTACCTCAAATTGCATTATTGAAAGAAAATAAAGAGAACAAGAGTATCATGATTACAAAACCTAGAAACAAAATAAGAGAAATTACAACAAGAGAATAGGGATAGAGAGAAGAACCAAAGTGTAGCAATCATCAATTGAAGGTAGAAGTAGAAGGAGACTTGAATTAAACCTAGAACTATGAGATCCTAATCTAACCCTAATTCCTAATCCTAATTCTAGAGAGAAGAGAGAGCTTCTCTCTCTAACTCTAACTACTTCTAAAACTAAACTATGACTAATGATTAAAAGTAAAAGTAAAGTATGAAAAGTATCTTGATTCCCCTTCAATCCTTGGCTTAAATAGCATCAGAAATGAGTTGGATTGGGCCCACAAGGCTTCTAAAATCGCTGGCCACGTTTTGCTTTAAGTGAACTAGGTGGCAGCAACTGTGCGTGCGCGTACTTTGCGCGTGCGCGCCACCATACGTGTAGCAAATATGGCAAATCTTATATCGTTTCGAAGCCCCAGATGTTAGCTTTCCAACCCAACTGGAACCGCATCAATTGGACCTCTGTAGCTCAAGTTATGGTCGTTTAAGTGCAAAGAGGTCGGCTTGACAGCTTTCCGGTTCTTTCATTTCTTCATGAGTTCTCCACCTTTTCATGCTTCTTTCTTCATTCTCTTGATCCAATCTTTGCCTTATAAATCTGAAATCACTTAGCAAACATATCAAGGCATCTAATGGAATCAAGGAGAATTAAATTTAGCTATTTTAAGACCTAAAAAGCATGTTTTCACTCTTAAGCACAATTAAAGGAGAATATACAAAAACCATGCTATTTCATTGAATAAATGTGGGTAAAAGGTGATAAAATCCCCTAAATTCAATACAAGATAAACCGTCAAATTGGGGTTTGTCACTCGCTCCTGTACTTCGTCTAAGGAGGTAGGATACTTTTTTGATATAGATTGGCTGAAAGGTCCTTCTCGTAAGCCATTGATAAGCCCCATAATGGCGGCCTCTGTTGGTAAACTTTGTATGTCCATGCATGTTTTGTTGAATCTTTCCATGTAGTTGCGGAGGCTCTCCCGATCTCCTTGCTTGATCCCTAGTAAGCTGGGTGCATGCTTGGCCTTATCTTTCTGGATGGAGAATCTAGCCAGGAACTTTTTGGCCAGGTTGTCGAAGTTTGAGATGGACTTCGGAGGTAAGTTGTCGAACCATCTGATCGCCGTTTTCGTGAGAGTTGTTGGAAAAGCTTTGCAGTGAACGGCGTCTGAGGCATCGGTAAGGTAAATTCTGCTTCTAAAATTGCTGAGATGATGGTTGGGATCCGTAGTGCCATCATACAAAACCATATCCGGGAGCTTGAAATCTTTTGGGATTTTGGTCTTCATGATTTCCCTGGTGAATGGATCCTGTTCTTTGCGTGAATTTTCCTCAGGAGTGGTCCGAGGAGCTTTTGATTTGAGGTCGGCCTCTAATTGCTGTAGTTTTTCTTCTAGTTCTCGACGTCGCCGTACCTCTCTTTGTAGATCCTTTCCGATCACCCGTTGTTGCTGGGTTTCTTTCTCAAGTTGCTTTAAGCGATCTTGAAGTGCTTCCATGGCTCCCGGATTTGGTGAGTTTTTGTCCCCGTTGGATTTCGGAGTATCCTTTAGCATAGTGTCCGCGTTCTTGTGCGGTGTTCTGTTCTCCAGATCCGAGTCGTGGTCGTTGTCATGGCCGTCTGCCATGATTTTGGGATGACTTTCAGGTTCCCCGGCAACGGCGCCAATGATCCGAGGGTTACCTGAAACTGGAGGTTGATCTCGGATGAGATCTGTGGTACTGGTCGGAGTTGTTGTGTCAGATAAGCGCATAGAGATGCTTTCGTTCCTCTGAACCTCTGCTTTCCTGCTGTCTTCATCCAATCAGTCTTACTCCTTTCTATGGCTGGCTTTTTGTAAGGATGTCACCGGTGCCAATGGCTACTTTCAATCCTCTCGGAAAAATGGTCCAAATGCTCTGTCACAGCACGGCTAATCGTCTGGAGGCATCACCCTTGTCGATGGTTGCATCCTATTCCTCTCTGTGAAAATGGTCCGATGCGCTGTCACTGCATGGCTAATCATCTCTGAGGTTCTCGATCATACTGGAATAGAATTTACTATCCTTTTGCGTCTATCACTACGCCCAGCACTTGCGAGTTTGAAGTTCGTCACAGTCATTCAATCCCAGAGTCCTACTCGGAATACCACGGACAAGGTTTAGACTTTCCAAACTCTCATGAATGCCGCCATCAATCTAGCTTATACCACGAAGATTCTGATTAAGAGATCTAAGAGATACTCATTCAATCTAATGTAGAACGGAAGTGGTTGTCAGGCACGCGTTCATAGGGAATGATGATGATTGTCACGTTCATCACATTCAGGTTGAAGTGCGAATGAATATCTTAGAAGCGGAATAAGTTGAGTTGAATAGAGAAACAGTAGTACTTTGCATTAATCTTTGAGGAACAGCAGAGCTCCACACCTTAATCTATGGAGTGTAGAAACTCTACCGTTAAAAATATATAAGTGAATAGAGGGTAAGCATGGCCGAGTGGCCAGCCTCCCATGGAGGTCTAGAGATCTAAAAATGATCCAAAGATGATCTAATACAATAGTAAAAAGTCCTATTTATAATAAACTAGCTACTAGGGTTTACAGAAGTAAGTAAATGATGCATAAATCCACTTTCGGAGCCCACTTGGTGTGTGCTTGGGCTGAGCTTGAAGTCTACACGTGGAGAGGTCATTCTTGGAGTTGAACGCTAGCTTTTGTGCCATTTTGGGCGTTGAACTCCACTTTGTAACTTGTTTCTGGCGCTGGACGCCAGAATTGGGCAGAGAGCTGGCGTTGAACGCCACTTTGCGTCATCTAAACTTAGACAAAGTATGGAATGTTATATATTTCTGGAAAGCCCTGGATGTCTACTTTCCAACGCAATTTGAAGCGCGCCATTTTGAGTTCTGTAGCTCCAGAAAAGCTATTTTGAGTACAGTGAGGTCAGAATCCAACAGCATCAGCAGTCCTTCTTCAACCTCTGAATCTGATTTTTGCTCAAGTCCCTCAATTTCAGCCAGAAAATATCTGAAATCATAGAAAAACAGACAAACTCATAGTAAAGTCCAGAAATGTGAATTTAACATAAAAACTAATGAAAACATCCCTAAAAGTAGCTAGATTCTACTAAAAAGATACTAAAAACAATGCCAAAAAGCGTATAAATTATCCGCTCATCACAACACCAAACTTAAATTGTTGCTTGTTCCCAAGCAACTGAAAATCAAATAGGATAAAAAGAAGAGAATATACTATAAATTCCAAACTATCAATGAAACATAGCTCCAATTAGATGAGCGGGACAGCTTGGTTAGGGACAGCTTGGTTTAGCCGCTTAGACCAGGATTTTATTCCTTTAGGCCCTCCTATCCACTGATGCTCAAAGCCTTGGGATCCTTTTTATTGCCCTTGCCTTTTGGTTTTAAGGGTTTTTGGCTTTTTGCTCTTGCCTCTTGGTTTTAAGAGCTTTTGGCTTTTTCTGCTTGCTTTTTCTTTTTCTTTCTAAATTTTTTTTTCGCTATTTTTTTTTTCTGCAAGCTTTGCTCTTTGCTGCTTTTTCTTGCTTCAAGAATCATTTTTATGATTTTTCAGATTATCAAATAACATGTCTCCTTGTCATCATTCTTTCAAGAGCCAACATATTTAACATTCTTAAACAACAACTTCAAAATACATATGCACTGTTCAAGCATTCATTCAGAAAACAAGAAGCATTGTCACCACACCAACATAATTAAACTAAGTTTAAGGATAAATTCGAAACTCATGTACTTCTTGTTCTTTTGAATTAAAACATTTTTCATTTAAGAGAGGTGATGGATTCATAGGACATTCATAACTTTAAGACAAAGTTACTAACTACTAATGATCATGTAATGAAGACACAAACATAGATAAGCACTTAACATAGAAAACGAAAAACAGAGAATGTAAGAACAAGGAATGAGTCCACCTTAGTGATGGTGGCGTTTCCTTCTTGAGGAACCAATAATGTCCTTGAGCTCTTCTATGTCTCTTCCTTGTCTTTGTTGCTCCTCCCTCATTGCTTTTTGATCTTCTCTTATTTCATGAAGGATGATGGAGTGCTCTTGATGTTCCACCCTTAGTTGTCCCATGTTGGAACTTAATTCTCCTAGGGAGGTGTTGATTTGCTCCCAATAGTTTTGTGGAGGAAAATGCATTTGAGGCATTTCCGGGATCTCATGGTGATGAGCTTCCTGCGCCTCTTGAGCTCCATGAATGGGCTCTCTTGCTTGCTCCATCTTTTTCTTAGTGATGGGCTTCTCTTCCTCAAAGTGAATGTCTCCTTCTATGAAAGCTCCAGCTGAGTAACATAGATGGCAAATAAGATGAGGAAAAGCTAGCCTTGCCCCAGGGGAGGGCTTTTCAGCTATTTTGTAGAGTTCAAGGGAGATGACTTCATGAACTTCTACTTCCTCTCCAATCATGATGCTATGGATCATGATGGCCCGATCCACAGTAACTTCAGATCGGTTGCTAGTGGGAATGATGGAGCGTTGGATGAACTCCAACCATCCTCTAGCCACAGGCTTGAGGTCCAGTCTTCTTAGTTGAACCGGCTTGCCTTTGGAGTCAATCTTCCATTGAGCTCCTTCTACACATATGTCCATGAGGACTTGGTCCAACCTTTGATTAAAGTTGACCTTTCTAGTGTAGGGGCACTCATCTCCTTGCATCATAGGCAAGTTAAACGCCAACCTCACATTCTCCGGACTAAAATCTAAGTATTTTCCCCGAACCATTGTAACATAATTCTTTTGATTCGGGTTCTTACTTTGATCATGGTTCCTAGTGATCCATGCATTGGCAAAGAACTCTTGAACCATTAGGATGCCGACTTGTTGGATGGGGCTTGTTAGAACTTTCCAACCTCTTCTTTGGATTTCATGTCGGATCTCCAGATACTAATTTCTCTTGAGTTTGAAAGGGACCTCGGGGATCACCTTCTTCTTGGCCACAACATCATAGAAGTGGTCTTGATGAGCTTTGGAGATGAACCTTTCCATCTCCCATGACTCGGAGGTGGAAGTTTTTGTCTTCTCTTTCCCTTTTCTAGAGGATTCTCCGGTCTTAGGTGCCATCAATGGTAATGGAAAAACAAAAAACTTATGCTTTTACCACACCAAACTTAGAATATTGCTCGCCCTTGAGCAAGAAAATAAAAAATTAGATGAAGAAGAAGAAGAAAAGATGGAGAAGAGGGGGGAGGTGTGTTTCGGCCAAGAAGAGAAGAGAGGGTTGTGTTGTGTGAAAATGAGGAAGAATGGAAGGCTTTATATAGGGAAGGGAGGGGGGTTTAAGTTTCGGCCATATGGGTGGGTTTGGGTGGGAAATTGATTTGAATTTTGAAGGTAGGTGGAATTTATTGGGTAGGTTTATGGGGAAGAGTGGGTGGATGTGAGTGGTGAAGGGTTTTGGGGAAGAGTGTTTATTGGGAATAGAGGATGATTGAGAAGAGAGAAGAGAGTGAGTGGAGGTAGGTGGGGATCCTGTGGGGTCTACAGATCCTGAGATGATCCTGTGGGATCCACAGATCCTGAGGTGTTCAAGGATTTACAACCTTGCACCAAATTAGGCATGTAAAATGTCCTTGCACACAACTCTGGGCGTTCAGCGCCAGGGTGGTGCCAATTTTGGGCGTTCAACGCCCATTTGTTGCCCATTTCTGGCGTTGAATGCCAGAACCATGCTTGTTCTGGGCGTTCAGCGCCAGCTCTTCTCCAGGGTGCAATTCTGGCGTTCAGCGCTCAGATGCTGCCCATTTTGGGCGTTCAGTGCCCAGATACTGCCCATTTTGGGCGTTTAGCACCAGAACCATGCTCTATTCTGGCGTTGAACGCCAGACAGGTGCTTCCTCCAGGGTGTGATTTTTCTTCCGCTATTTTTGATTCTGTTTCTAAATTTTTCGTTTACTTTGTGACTCCACATGATCATGAACCTAAGAAAACATGAAAAACAAAAATAAAATTAGATAAATAAACATTGGGTTGCCTCCCAACAAGCGCTTCTTTAATGTCAATAGCTTGACAGTGGGCTCTCATGGAGCCTCACAGATGTGCAGAGCTTTGTTGAGACCTCCCAACACCAAACGTAGAGTTTGGATATGGGGGTTTGACACCAAACTTAGAGTTTAGTTGTGGCCTTCCAACACCAAACTTAGAGTTTGACTGTGGGGGCTTTGGTTGACTCTGCTTTGAGAGAAGCTTTTTCTGCTTCGTCTCCATGGATGCAGAGAGAGATCCTTGAGTTGTAAACACAAGGTTGTCCTCATTTATTTGAAGGATCAATTCTCCTCGTCCACATCAATCACAGCTCTTGCTGCGGCTAGGAAAGGTCTTCCTAGGATGATGGATTCATCCTCTTCCTTTCCAGTATCCAGGACTATGAAATCAGCAGGGATGTAAAGGCCTTCAACCTTCACTAACACGTCCTCTACTTGTTCATAAGCCTGTTTTCTTGAATTGTCTGCCATCTCTAATGAGATTTTAGCAGCTTGCACCCCATAGATTCCCAGTTTCTCTATTATAGAGAGGGGCATGAGGTTTATCCCTGAACCAAGGTCACACAGAGCCTTAAAGATCATGGTGCCTATGGTACAAGGTATTATGAACTTTCCAGGATCTTGTTTCTTCTGAGGCAATATTAGTTGATCCAGATCACTTAGTTCATTGGTGAACAAGGGAGGTTCATCTTCCCAAGTTTCAATGCCAAATAATTTGGCATTCAGCTTCATGATTGCATCAACGAACTTGGCAGCTTGCTCTTCAGTGACATCCTCATTCTCTTCAGAAGAGGAATACTCATCAGAGCTCATGAAGGGCATAAGGAGGTTCAATGGAATCTTTATGGTCTCTAGATGAGCCTCAGAGTCCTTTGGTTCCTCAGAGGGAAACTCCTTATTGATCGTGGATGTCCCAAGAGGTCTTCTTCCTTGGGATTCACGTCCTTCTCCTCTCTTGTGGGTTCGGCCATGGTAATTAATTCAATGGCCTTGCACTCTCTCTTTGGATTTTCTTCTGTATTGCTTGGGAGAGTACTAGGAGGGATTTCAGTGATCCTTTTACTCAGCTGGCCCACTTGTGCTTCCAAATTTCTAATGGAAGACCTTGTTTTATTCATGAAACTTACAGTGGCCTTGGATAGATCAGAGACTAAGTTTGCTAAATTAGAGGTACTTTGTTCAGAGTTCTCTGTCTGTTGTTGAGTGGATGATGGAAAAGGCTTGCTATTGCTAAACCTGTTTCTTCCACCATTATTAAAGCCTTGTTGAGGCCTTTGATCCTTCCATGAGAGATTTGGATGATTTCTCCATGATGGATTATAGGTGTTTCCATAAGGTTCACCTACGTAATTTACCTCTGCTATTGCAGGTTTTCAGGATCATAAGCTTCTTCTTCAGAAGATGCCTCTTGAGTACTGTTGGATGCAGCTTGCATTCCATTCAGACTCTGGAAAATCATATTGACTTGCTGAGTCAATATTTTGTTCTGAGCCAATATGACATTCAGAGTATCAATTTCAAGAACTCCCTTCTTCATAGGCGTCCCATTACTCACAGGATTCCTCTCAGAAGTGTACATGAACTGGTTATTAGCAACCATGTCAATGAGTTCTTGAGCTTCTGCAGGCGTTTTCTTTAGGTGAATGGATCCACCTGCAGAAGTGTCCAATGACATCTTTGATAGCTCAGATAAACCATCATAGAATATATCCAGGATGGTCCATTCTGAAAGCATGTCAGAAGGACACTTTTTGGTCAACTGTTTGTATCTTTCCCAAGCTTCATAGAGGGATTCACCATATTTTTGTTTGAAGGTTTGAACATCCACTCTAAGCTTGCTCAGCTTTTGAGGAGGAAAGAACTTGGCTAAGAAAGCCGTGACCAGCTTATCCTAAGAGTTCAGGCTATCTTTAGGTTGCGAGTCCAACCATATTCTAGCTCTGTCTCTTACAGCAAATGGGAAAAGCATGAGCCTGTAGACTTCAGGATCTACTCCATTAGTCTTAACAGTATTACAGATCTACAAGAATTCAGTTAAGAACTGAAAAGGATCTTCAGATGGAAGTCCATGAAACTTGCAGTTCTGCTGCATCAGAGAAACTAGCTGAGGTTTCAGCTCAAAATTGTTTGCTCCAATGGTAGGAATGGAGATGCTTCTTCCATGTAAATTAGAATTAGGTGCAGTAAAGTCACCAAGCATTCTCCTTGCATTATTGTTGTTGGGTTCGGCTGCCATCTCCTTTACTTGTTCGAAATTTTTAATAAGGTTGTCTCTGGATTGTTGTAATTTAGCTTCTCTTAGTTTTCTCTTCAGAGTCCTTTCAGGTTCTGGATCAGCTTCAACAAGAATGCTTTTTTCTTTGTCCCTGCTCATAAGAAAGAGAAGAGAAAAAGAAAAGAAGAGGAATCCTCTATGTCACAGTAAAGAGGTTCCTTATTGTTAGTAGAAGAAGAAAAGGAATAGGGGTGAAGAAGAATGAAGAATCCAAACACAAAGGTGATGATAGGAGCAGAGATGTGAGATGAAGAGAAGTGTTAGTAGATGAATAAATAAATAGAAGGGGATGAGAGGAGGAGAGAATTTTTGAAAATAATTTTTGAAAAAGAGTTAGTGATTTTCGAAAATAGTTTTTGAAAAAGGTTAGTAGTTTTTCGAAAATTCAAATAAAAAATAAAATAATTAGTCTAATTAAAAATAAATTTTGAAAAAGAGGGAAGATTTTTTTCGAAAATTAAAGAGAGAGAGAGAGTTAGTTAGTTAGGTAGTTTTGAAAAAGGTAAGAAACAAACAAAAAGTTAGTTAGTTAGTTGAAACAAATTTTGAAAAGATAAGAAGTTAGGAAGTTAGAAAAGATATTTTTGAAAAGATATGATAAAAATTAGTTTTTGAAAAAGATTTAATTTTTAAAATCTCAATTAATGACTTGATTCACAAGAAATCACAAGATATGATTCTAGAACTTAAAGTTTGAATCTTTCTTAACAAGTAAGTAACAAACTTGAAATTTTTGAATCAAAACATTAATTGATGATGTTATTTTCGAAAATATGATGTAAAATTAAGAAAAAGATTTTTAAAAAATATTTTTGAAATTTTCGAAAATAACTAAAAAAATTGAAAAAAAGATTTGATTTTTGAAAAAGATTTTGAAAAAGATAAGATTTTCAAATTGAAAATTTGATTTGACTCATAAGAAACACTTGATTTTAAAAATTTTTGAAAAAGTCAACTCAAATTTTTGAATTTGATGAGAGAAAAAAGGGGAAGATATTTTTTTTTATTTTTGAATTTTTAATGATGAGAGAGAAAAACATGAAAATGATGTAATGCATGAAAGTTATGGATCAAAACAATGAATGCATGCAAGAATGCTATGAATGTTAAGATGAACACCAAGAACACTTTGAATGTCAAGATGAACACCAAGAACATATTTTTGAAAATTTTTATATGCAAAGAAAACATGCAAGACACCAAACTTAGAAATCTTTAATGCTTAGGCACTAAGAATTCAAGAATGCATATGAAAAACAAGAAAAGACACAAAACATGAACACGTCAAGATCAAACAAGAAGACTTACTAAGAACAACTTGAAGATCATGAAAAACACTATGAATGCATGAATTTTTCGAAAAATGCAAGATGAATATGCAATTGACACCAAACTTAAAAATTGACTTAAGACTCAAACAAGAAACTCAAAATATTTATGATTTTTATGATTTTATGATTTTTTTGTATTTTCTTTTAATTTTTCGAAAATCATTTTGAAAAAGAAAAATAAGGATTCCAAAATTTTTAATATGAATTCCAGGAATCTTATGCTCTTTAGTCTAAAGCTCCAATCAAAGGGTCAGGCATGGCTTAATAGCCAGCCAAGCTTTAGTATGTAACTCAGACATGACACGCCTAACATTCCCTACAGTCAGCCAGGCTTCAACATGCTTCATGAAACACTAGAATTCATTCTTAAAAATTCTGAAGAAAAATATATTTTTGAAAACATTTTTATTTTGAAATTTTTTTCGAAAACAAAGGAGAAATTTTTGAAAGATTTTTGAAAAATTTTTTGAAAACAAAACAAAAAGAAAATTACCTAATCTGAGCAACAAGATGAACCGTCAGTTGTCCAAACTCAAACAATCCCCGACAACGGCGCCAAAAACTTGGTGCACGAAATTGTGATCTCTGGTAATGGCTCCAAAGACTTGGTGCTCTAATCTTAATTCATAATTTGTCACAACTTCGATAAAACTAACCAGCAAGTGCACTGGGTCGTCCAAGTAATAAACCTTACGTGAGTAAGTGTCGATCCCACAGAGATTGTTGGTATGAAGCAAGCTATGGTCACCTTGTAAATCTCAGTCAGGCGGATATAAAATAATTTTGGAGTTTTCGAAAATAGGATAATATAGTAAGGATAGAAATACTTATGTAAATCATTAGTGAGAATTTCAGATAAGCGCATAGAGATGCTTTCGTTCCTCTGAACCTCTGCTTTCCTGCTGTCTTCATCCAATCAGTCTTACTCCTTTCTATGGCTGGCTTTTTGTAAGGATGTCACCGGTGCCAATGGCAAATTTCAATCCTCTCGGGAAAATGGTCCAAATGCTCTGTCACAGCACGGCTAATCGTCTGGAGGCATCACCCTTGTCGATGGTTGCATCCTATTCCTCTCTGTGAAAATGGTCCGATGCGCTGTCACTGCATGGCTAATCATCTTTGAGGTTCTCGATCATACAGGAATAGAATTTACTATCCTTTTGCGTCTGTCACTACGCCCAGCACTTGCGAGTTTGAAGTTCGTCACAGTCATTCAATCCCAGAGTCCTACTCGGAATACCACGGACAAGGTTTAGACTTTCCGGACTCTCATGAATGCCGCCATCAATCTAGCTTATACCACGAAGATTCTGATTAAGAGATCTAAGAGATACTCATTCAATCTAATGTAGAACAGAAGTGGTTGTCAGGCACGCGTTCATAGGGAATGATGATGATTGTCACGTTCATCACATTCAGGTTGAAGTGCGAATGAATATCTTAGAAGCGGAATAAGTTGAGTTGAATAGAAAAACAGTAGTACTTTGCATTAATCTTTGAGGAACAGCAGAGCTCCACACCTTAATCTATGGAGTGTAGAAACTCTACCGTTAAAAATACATAAGTGAATAGAGGGTAAGCATGGCCGAGTGGCTAGCCTCCCATGGAGGTCTAGAGATCTAAAAATGATCCAAAGATGATCTAATACAATAGTAAAAAGTCCTATTTATAATAAACTAGCTACTAGGGTTTACAGAAGTAAGTAAATGATGCATAAATCCACTTCCGGGGCCCACCTGGTGTGTGCTTGGGCTGAGCTTGAAGTCTACACGTGGAGAGGTCATTCTTGGAGTTGAACGCTAGCTTTTGTGCCATTTTGGGCGTTGAACTCCACTTTGCAACTTGTTTCTGGCGCTGGACGCCAGAATTGGGCAGAGAGCTGGCGTTGAACGCCAGTTTGCGTCGTCTAAACTTGGGCAAAGTATGGACTATTATATATTGCTGGAAAGCCCTGGATGTCTACTTTCCAACGCAATTGGAAGCGCGCCATTTTTGAGTTCTATAGCTCCAGAAAATTCATTTTGAGTGCAGGGAGGTCAGAATCCAACAGCATCAGCCGTCCTTCTTCAACCTCTTAATCTGATTTTTGCTCAAGTCCCTCAATTTCAGCCAGAAAATACCTAAAATCACAGAAAAACACACAAACTCATAGTAAAGTCCAGAAATGTGAATTTAACATAAAAACTATTGAAAACATCCCTAAAAGTAGCTAGATTCTACTAAAAACATACTAAAAACAATGCCAAAAAGCGTATAAATTATCCGCTCATCAGTGCTCCAGTGTATTTATAGTAGTGTGGGCTGACCTTTCTGATAAGATAAGTTAGTTATCTTATCTTATCTTATCCTGTTTTGGATGACGTCAGCTTATCTTCAAGGGAACTGCCTTTATCTCTATAGGCTAGGATTGCCTTTGGATTTGGGTCGTGTTCCTCTATTTGGGCCCTTTATTGGGCTTTCCTGTCGATTTGGCCGAGCTCTTTTAGAAGAGGTCAGGTAGTCTGACCTGAAGAGGTCGGTCGCTGTGTCGCCGATCATCCCGGGTCGGATAGCTCGACCCAGGGTATGAACAGTCTTCAAGTCCTTGGATTGGGCATTTGTTGAAGCAAGTAAGAATGGGTCTCATGATGTTGAAGAGGGTAATTGGCAATTCACATTTTTGATCTGCATGGGTGCTCAATTAAACTGGTACTGGTGTCAACGTTGGCCTCAACATTTTCAAGAAAACGTTGAATTAAACGTTGGCTTGAGAAAGGATTTCCAAAGGGGTGGACGTTGGCGCCAATGTTGGACTCAATGTTGGTGCACCAACGTTTTTCTACCCACGCGTGCGCGTCGCCTGCGCGTACGCGTCAAAACGGCGTTGTGCGCGTGTGCGTTGCTCATGCGTCGGCGTATCTGGCCAAAATATGCATCCACGCGTACGCGTTGTCTACGCGTGCGCGTGGATTACAATTTTTCAAATCCAATTTTTGGGTTGCTCATCGCGGACGTTGAAGGCAACGTTTGAGGTAGCGTTGTACCCCCACCGTTCATTTGGTCACGCATACGCGTACGCATGAATCGTAAATTTTACCATTTCATGCGTGCGCGTGACTCATGCTTATACGTGGATTAAGAAATTTTCCACTTTCATGCGTACGCGTCATCGACGCATACGCGTCAACCAAAATTTTTTTGGCTCCAGGATTGAAACATTCGAAGACGTTGGAGGTAACGTTCTCCCCAACGCCAGCACCAGCTTTTTGTAGTTTTCCAAGTTTGAGGCAACGTTGGATCACCAACGTTGCACTCAACTTTGGCACCCACTTTTTCTTTAAAAAAAATGTTGCCTTCAACGTTGGTGGATCAACGTTGCCACCAACGTTGCATCTCCCTCTCTTCTTCAATACTTTTCGCTCTGTTTCCTCCTCTTCTTTCTCACTTCTTCCTTGCCTTATTTCTAGCTACAATCAATCAAACAATTGCCTCACAGTTTGCTGTAATCATGAGGTATTTGCACCATTTATAATACCTAGTAAAAGTAGCATTAAACCTTATGAAAAAGCACATAAACAACCATGTTCAATTGACTTAGGAAATGCATGAAGTTTTAATCCAAACACTTACTTATTGTGCAAGAAAGTGCATAAAAACTTAATGAAACAAGAGAAAAATGCTTGTGAAACTAGCATAAGATGACTTGTCATCAAGCCTCCTTGTCCTTGAGGCGCATATCCTCCTCTCTTGAAAATCTGACCCCTCGGATGAATATACTTGCCACGTCCCCAACTAGTGTTTCCTCCGTGAGTTTCCTTGGACGAAGCTACTGTTTTCGCATATTCCTCAACCACCCTCGCTTTGTTCACCAACTCAAAGAAGGTATGAATCTCCATAGAAGCCACAGCAGTCATGATGCTATCCTTCAACCCCCTCTGATACTTGATACATTTCCAGCTTTCGTAGGTCTTTGGGACATCTTGACATACCCTTGAAAACCTACAAAGCCCCTCAAATTTGCCAGTATAATATGCCACAGATAAGGAACCTTGCTTCAGCTGCATAAGTTTTATCTCCTTTGCTTTCCTTGCAGACTTAGGAAAATACTTCCTATAGAAGGCCGTTTGGAATATATCCCAAGGAACATCGGCGTTCTGAAGCTGTAGCAAGCGGCACTCGGCTTGCCACCAATGCTGGGCCTCTCCCAGAAGTTGATATGCGGCGAACTCCACATATTGGTTGTTTGGAACATGCTGCGCCTGTAAAGCATGCTCCATTGCCTGGAATCAGTTGTCCACTTCCATAAGGTTAGTCAATCCTCTGAAACTTGGCAGATGAACCTTGAGAAAAGTGGCCAAGCTCATCGGAACACCTCCCATGTTGTCGCCATTTCCATCAGCATTCTCATTCGCGTTTCCCTCGCCATTTCTGTTTCCATTCCCAGCCGGTTGGACTAACCTCTGCACAGCTTGCAGAGTCGCAGCAGCCTTAGCTTCCATGGTGTTTGCTAAATTTGCCATTGCCGCCATGAATTCGGCATGGTTATCCACCGGTTGCGCATTCCTACTCTCGGCTTGAGAACGTGTACGACCTCATCCACGAGTGGCCATTAGGGTTCCTGTCTACACCAAACAATCGATATCAAGGTGATCAGTCTCAATATCAAAAGCCTAGTGCTTCAATTATCCCAAACAGGCACTCACAAACAAGCATGCTATACAATATCAAGTAGATAACCTAATAGCATCAAAGAAAAGACACACAGAGTATGCAATGAAGCACAATAGGTCTATCCCTCAGGCTCATGAGGACGAACCGCTCTAATACCACTAAATGTAACACCCTAATTAGCCTAAGCCTTACCTCGCATCATAAAGCAAAGGTTAATCAAAGGTTACGACAGTTCTAAGCTCATACATATAATATATAGAAAGAATTAATATAGTCTAGAAGCCCGATGAAGGATATAGCTCAAAACAAGAATTGAAAAGCGCAAAACGTACTCACGAAGCTTCTAACTTAACGCACAATATATAGATATAATATAACAAAAGATAAGAGTATAATAACATAAGGGTCTAGCCACGGCTCGCGGAGTTTAAGCCGGTTAGCTATATACAGACCATACAGGAATCTAAAAGTTTATAAAACAGCTTAAACAAGTTTTTCTCTCTCAATACAAGCCTCTAGGCAAAAGTAAGATACAAAAGTGAGAGATATGTAAACAAAATAATCAAAAAGACCCTAAAAAGTATCATGATCCTCCGCTTCTGTCATCATCCAAACAACTCACTGAGGTGGGTTACGACTTGCATCTGAAAAACAACAATAGAATATGGTATGAGAACTGGAGGTTCTCAGTATGGTAACAGTTCCCAATGATGAAAGATATAAGACCCCGGGACGCCAAAAGCAATCCTAGACTTCATATCCATCATAAGATTCATCTTAAAGCACAACTAAAACAGTAAGGCATAAATAAAACCTTAACATATTAAAAGGGTAATCTTACTTAAAGGATTCTCTAACTAACAACTCTCCGTTGTCCCACAGCCTTCACCAACCTATCCTCCATGCGATCCCATCGCCACCGCCTTCCGAACCTCCTCAATCCCAGTAGAAAGCACAAGTAATATCAATGCAAGTATAACACAAGTAGAAGCATATAAGGCAAGTAATTCAAGTAAGCAAGTAGACATGTTATACAATTTAGGCATACAATTACAAGTCGGCAAATCAAAGAAGCAATTAGAAGATGCACATGATGAATACCGGTCCTATTGGCTGTGATTTCAAATTGTCGGTTTAACTACCAACCTGACACATCTCCATGGAGATGTCGCCCTTCGGAGTTATCATTGGGAACCCCCGAGATATGGTGCTCGGATCACCGTCCAAGATTTTGTGCCTGCACATTCTATTGACCCGAAGGGATGCGAGCAGGATACTCTTGCCACAGACCTCACATCTCAACATAAGCGGGATTAACTACCGTCCTTACACCGCCGCTGCTACCTCGACAGGCGGGATTAACCACCGTCCCTGCCGGGCACATAGCGTCTCAATAATCTCAGTATAAAATGATACATCAGTGGTTTTTCAGAAAACATTTACAGTATATCATAGATCCATCATTTTTTTCCGAGTCCTTGACTCATCTCAACCACTGTCAAATTCAACATTTCCTTTCCGAACTCATTAGTTCGTCACTTTCTCAATTCATACATCTTTCGCCCTTCTTGGTCCCCCCAAATCCATCCTCAGTACACCAGAAATCTAGCCTCCGTTCTCTAACTTTTCAAAGAAAATACCAAATAAATTCTCGTAAGACCTTTCCCATGTTTCAATGCCCGAAAATAAGCCCAAAAATCTTAAAATGGTGTCACAGAAGCTTACAAGCTTGTTAGGAAGGTGAAACAGTTGAAAACAAAGTTTAAATTTGAAAAACAGGGCATGTGCGTATGCACAGGGTGTGCGTGCGCATGCCTAGGAGAAGTTTTAAAAAGTGTGCGTACGCACGGGTACCAAATTTTGCAGTTCTGTTCACTCGCACAAGGTGTGCTAGCGCTCTGAATAGACTGCCCTTCCCAACGTGTGCGTGTGCACAGGGCTGTGCATGCGCACAGTTTGTAAAACTCCATTGGTTATGTGCGCGCACAAGCTGTGGTAGCGCTCTAAACAGGAAGCCTTCCCTTGCGTGTGCATACGCATAGGGCTGTGCGTGCGCACAGGTTTAAATTTTCACAGGTGTGTGCGTGTGCACAAGGCTGTGCGTGCGCACATACCAGAAATCACAAAATTCTGTAACTTTGCAGAATTTCAGATTTTGACACCAAACTTCCCACAATCATATCTTCCTCTACCAAAATCAGATTTTAACAAAACTTAAACCATTTTAAAGCTTGTTTAATTGCCTTTCATTTGATATAAAACACTTTGAATTTCAAGCACAGTAGCTCAAGATATGATTCATGGAAGTTCACCAAAATCTCAGTTTTACCAAAAGTTCACAATTACTCAATTTTCTAAATTCTCAATCACACATCAAAATAAAATAATACCAAACTCCAATTCACATCACAATCTACCCTCTTTGGGACACAATTCACCATCCTTACCAAATTTTACTTCACATTGCATTATTCTCAACCTCAACATCACATGTATAACACTATAATAAATCCCAATTCAATTTTTCCATCCACATTACCATTTGATCAATCTCAACATCACATATATCATACCAAACCACTTTTCAATCCACTCAATCATACATTATTATCATATCATTATCAATTTTCATAAATCATCATACATCATCATTCAATAACTCAACAACCATTTTAATTCGAACCTATCCTATAGGTCAATAGTCTAAGTGTCCAGAAATATTATATACTACATAGAGGAAACCGAAACCATACCTTGGTCAATTTCGAATATGCACTGAAAACCCTAAATGAGCACAAGTTGAGCTTTCAACCACAATCCAAGCTACCAAACAACTCCAACAAGCACCAACAAGCTCCAACAATTGCCAATAATCACAACCTCAAGCTATAATACACATAAATGATAACTAATCAACCTAAGGCTCAATTTAGTCACAATCTCATAAGAGTTCAAGAGTAAGTCATCTTACCCAACAGTTTTGGAAGCCAAAACCAACGTCAATCAAGGGCTAAAGTGTACCCTAAACTCCCAAAATCATAAAATTTCACTTAATCAAAAACTCTAAAATTTTGAAATTTTGAAGAGAAGAACTGAGAAGGATTCATGGTTTCCTTACCAGTTTCTTTAGTGGGTTTTGTAGAGCTCTTCACAAGGAACGTATGGCCGTAAACGGTGCGGCGATCGGAGCTCTATCGCTCAAGATATGAGCTTGAGAAGATGATGATGAATAGTGTTTTCTTCTTCCCCTTCCCTCTTTTCTTTTCAGCTGAGTGGGTGTGTTTGTGAGTGTGTTAAGTGCTAAAATGGGTTCATTAATTGGCTTATATATGTTGGGCTTGGGCCCAACTTGGGCCCGGTCCAACCTGTTAGCGTTTTTAACCCGTTCGGCCCAACTTTGGGCCAAACCTTTAAAATTAATGCCCTGATTTCCATTTCTAATATTTTTTAAGGTTTTTGACTGTTTTCACTATTTTTTGCATAGTACCGGACAGACCTGAACCAGTCCAACCGGTTCAGCTTCTGGTTTGCAGTTTTTCTCGGTTTTTCGCAAAAAATAAATTTTCTGACTCAGAAAAACCTACTGAGTCTAAAAATCATATTTAAATCCTCAAATTCTCACTCTAAATTTTCGGAACCTAAATTGGGCAATATTAATTAACTAATTAGGCGGTTCTTACAATGCCAGAACCACTGTGGAGGTCGCAGGGAGCAGCACCGCCGTGGCGAGCTCTGGAGGTAGAAGGTCGCCGCTGAGTTTGGGGAGCAGCAGCCGTTGACGCCGATAAAGTGGCCATGTAGACCAGGTTGTGGGAAGCAAGCAGAAGATGGAGCAAGGGAAATAGCATGGGTAAGGGACTCCGGCTTACTGAGTTGGGTTATGGATTACATTTGAGTTGTGTCCTTATAGCCCACATCATGGGCATTGTTTAATATTATTTTTAGTACTTTTGTTAAGTTTAGATTTTTTATCAATTACTTATTTATTTTTTGTTAATAGTATGGATATTTTTATTTTTTTCATGTTTATTGATGTATATTATTATATTTTTTAATAGATTTTTTAGCACTCATTGTTCATATAAATTTTTGTAAGTATTTTTATTAATACATATCTCTTTTAGAACCTTATTTTTTTATTTACCTTTGTATATTTTTTATTGTGTGTTCAAAAATTAGTATATATTTTATGTACTACTATTAATTTTATATTATAAATATTTCTAGAAAAATATAATTAAATTTAAAAAGAGTACTACAGAAGAGTACTAAAAAAGTATAACTAAAAGAGTACTAAATTTCAAGACATATTTAAATTCTTTTAAAAAAAAGGTTATAGTCAAGGAGTTTTAAAATAATATAGTTTTAAATGATATAATTTATGTTTTGTAGTAATTTTTTTCTAGACATAATCTTGAATAATATAATCCAAACAACATTCATTTTATTATAATCCATTTTTTTACAAAATTACAAAACATAAATCACGTTAACATCAACTCAACTTTTATCAAAATCTAAGTTTGCAAAATCAATTTTATACAAATTCTAGTTTAAGTGTCTTTAATTGAAACACACACTATATAGCTAACCGGGAATCATTCTTCGGAATCTTGCCCCGTTTTGGGTCAAGGTCGCAGATCAAATTTTTCTTTAATAAAATGAAGGCAAAATATAAAGTAACATGTCCACAATATCAATGCTATATTTTAAAAGCCTCCAATCTTTACCAAGTGTATCATATAAGTAATGTGTAACTAAACAAAATCAAAAGGGAGAGACTTAACTTATCACCTAGATAAGATAGTTGGGCACACGGTCAATTAAAAAAAATACTTGCATTATCATTCTAGAAATAATTATGAAAACTGCTTAATAAGCTATTCTTTGGCAACCTTCCTCATCTTTATTGCTGAAAAATTATAATCTTCTCCAGCATCATGAGTTGGTTGTGAAATTCAGCCTTCACTCTCAACAGCCTCAGAAGCACCACCAGAAGTAGCTGTAGGTTCATCTGTAAAAAAATGAGCTGGGTTTGCAGCTAAGTTATGTTTATCCCTTGTAATCGTAGCACCTCCATAACCCACTTCATTAACTGTGTGATTTTTACCAGTAGAACTTGAATTCTATCCAGATATGATTGGTGTGATAGAATTGGAAGACTCAATTTCAGGTTGGTTGTCACTTACTTGTGATTCAACATTCGATAAAAAAAATTAAGTAAAAGTTATCATTAGAGATAAAAATCTAATTAACAATCTCATCAATCAAGTTTAAATATTCTAAAAATTACAATTTGAAAAATTTGTAGCTCAACCTTAAAATTTATAGAACCTTGAGCAACAATTGCAAGAAATTTAGAATTGTCCTAAAACCATACATAAAACAATCATTGTTCTGTGGTTAATACTACACACTCTTAAACAAAACACCACCACTTAAACTCACAGTCTATTAACTATTTTGGAATACTACATATTAATAATTACGAAGAACAGTGCACCAAGGAGATTTTTTATAAAGAGTGAGTCCACTCAATTTGTTATAAGGAAAGTGCATCTGAAGTTGGGGATTTTGATATCATTTAAATATCAGAGCTAAACATATCAATGTTAATAAGAGATGTACATTATACCCCGCCAATTAATTCAATATTTTGTCAATACCAGAATGGTTTAATAATGTTAATGTTGTCTGGTGCGCGAAATTGACTCCGCAAACTTTTGCACAGATGAACTGGCAAGTGCACCAGGTCATCCAAGTAATACCTCAAGTGAGTGAGGGTCAAATCCCACGGAGATTGTCAGATTGAGCAAGCAATGGCTATTTTTGTGGATCTCAGTCAGGCAATTAGAAAAGATGGTTGTTTCGTTGAAAAACGCATAAAACAGAATAAGAAAAGCGTTATCGGATTGGTGTTAAATCAACGATAAGAGAGCGGTTGAGGCTTCGGAGATGCTTCTCTTTCTGGATTAACTTTTCTCACTGTCTACTTCAACAATGGATGATTCATTCCATGGCAAGCTGTAAGTGATTAACGCTGGGGCTAGTGGTCATTAATCTCCTCTGCTTCAGGTCAAACGACAGTGCTAATGGTCATCAAATCTGAACGAGGGTGAAGCTCTAGCAATTTAGTCCCTTGAAGATCCTACTCGAAACGCGACAAACAAGGTCAGATCTTCCAGATCAGAGAATGAAGCTTTATGATCATGGCTTATACCACAAAGGCCCTAATCGCCCCATACCTCAGCTGAACAGATGTTCTCATGTCCCCAACAAAGTCGTAGATTAGCCGTCTAAGAGATGTATAATCAAGCTTGTGGTTTAATACTATCCTGCTAAGGACTCACAAGAACCCATGTAGAAAACAGGTCATACACTCGTTCCACCCGGTTTTATTAGATTCAAGAACGAAGATACATCTTAGAATAGAATCAACACAAATTGAAATAGAAACAGTAATATTATTAATCCATGAGAATCAGCAAAGCTCCTAACCTTAACCTAAGAGGTTTAGTTGCTCATGATTTACAGAAAAATAATGGTGAATTCGAAAATATGGCAAAAGGTCCTGAACAAGGGTGATCCCTGTTCTATATATACTAATCTAGTAACTAGAGATTACAGAAATAAGACAGACTAGACTCTTGGTGTGAAAATCTACTTCTTGGGCCCACTTGGTGAGTGTTTGGGCTGAATTTTGAATGAATCTGTAAGGCCCTAAATTTTTAAAAATTAAATTATTAGTTATTTATGAGTTATTATACTTGTTGAGATTTTATTTTTACAAAAAATTATTTTTAATAAAAATATTTAAATAAAATTCTAAGATTTTTGAAGTATAATTTAATTATGACTTATTCTATTGGTTTGAATTATTTATTAGAAACTATTTTAGTAGCCAAAATTTAAATTGATTATTATTATTATTATTATTATTATTATTATTATTATTATTATTAATGGCCGAAGCCATAAAGGAAAAAAAATTCAAGGAAAAAAAATCAAAGAAAAGCCGCACGTAGCTTGATTATGTATAACAGTATAAGCATATATACATAATGTGACACATATATCTTTTATTCCATTGATCATCTTTCATCATTCTTGACTTCTTTATTGTCACTACCGAAACCAAAGAAAGGAAATAAGAAAGAGAAAGTCCGAAGCTTGCATGGAAGAAAATTATAACTCCCACCAAAGTTCTGGCTACGATTTCTTGCGATTCGTAACTCCAATAAAAAATCTAATCCGGTAAAAGTGTTCATATCCTCCTCCTCTACACGTTGGCGTTACTTTTGTTTGGTGGAAATTGACGGTGACGTAGCTCATCTTCCCCTTGATTTTGGCCAATTGGAGTTCTAGGAGGCACAGACGATTTTTGACATTCTCTTCTTCGACAGATTCGTCAGAAAGTTTCTCTGGAGTCTCGAGTATTTTGATTTCATACAGAGATAGGGTTTGGTAAATTTATAATAATTAAATTTGAATTTGATAAGTGAATTGATATTGTGATTGATTATTGATTGAATTTGACTGAATTTATGTTGAATTTTTGTGATATATTGATATTTGTGATTAGTTTGGGGTTTGGTCGGTTTAAGTGCAGCCAAGAACTGAATTATTTTGATGAATTCGGGGCTGGAATATTGTTCGTGATCAAGTAGAATTGGTGAAATTTGATGATGTCGTTGAGATTTAATAATAAATGAATTGATGAATTGATGATATGATCTGAAATATGAAAATGGTTTGATTTTGGAGGCGGTTTAATTTTTAATTGGTTTGATTTTATAAATGTTTTGATATTAGAAATAGTTTTGATTTATTGAAAATGATTTGAAAGAGTTTGAGAAATAGTTTGGAGGAAACCCTTAAGGGTGGCTAAACCCGAGTTTTAGGCGAAGTGCTGCCGAAAGTTTTATAAATTTGGGATTTTATTTAAAATGCTACTTTAAAAGATTTGATTTTTGGAAAGTTAAATTATATTAGACTTATTTAGTTGGGAAAAGATTTCTATTTTGCATTTGATTTATTAAGAAAAGTATGTTTTAAATTCTATCTTTTGAGAAGGAATTTTACTTTAAGTTATGTTTTGAGTTCGGTTGATAAGAAAGAAAAGAAGAAGAATGAAAAGTAAAGAGAGATAATTAAAGGGATCTCTACCACAGTAGAGTAGAGAGCAAAGATTGAAAAGAAATTGAATGCTGTTTGGGCCTTATTGCCAAGTGTCTAGTGGGGACGGCGATACGTAACGCTCACTTGACACTATAAGGTTACGGCTCAGATCGAAAGGAAGGTTACGACTAAGTGAGGACGGCGATGCGTAACGCTCACTGGAGACCGAAAGGAAGGTTCCCCAATGAGGACAGCGATACGTAATGCTCAAGGAGGGGGCGTTGGATGAGATAAGGATGGCGGTACAACACACTTATCTCAGGACCAGTGTCGGGAATCGGGCAACAAACCGACACATGAGCTCATGGTCTGTATAGGACTAGACATGCATCATACTTATTTGCGTATACTTATTGTGGATGTGTTTTCTATGATTGTGTGTGCTTGTGACTTGATTTTAGGTTTTATAATTGCTCTCTGATTTGTGATTGTCTTGCATTGTTTGTGCCTATGATTGAGTTTTGATGGTGATTTGTGTTGAATTGGGCCGTAGGCCGAGTTAAATTGATTTGGGCCAAAGGCCATGACTGGAAGGATCAGTGGTAAGCTTTGGTTAAAATGGATTCTTAGTAAGCAGTGAAATATATAAAATGTCATTTTGTGTTAAATTTTTATAAGGAAAATATTAGTTTTAAATTTGGATAATGAATATAACTCTATACCTCGACCCTACTAAAAACTCCCCAGTTCTTACACCCTATCTCCACCCCTTTCAGCTACAGGTGTGAAGGCTTATTGTAATACCCTAATATTCAAATCCTTATGCTCGAGTCATAAGTCAATGATATTACGGTGGTACAACTCTCAGGAGGATTTTTAATAAATAAATATAAGTAATTTCGAAAGGAGTATTAATCAAGAAGCCTGAAAAGAGTAGAAATAAAAATCGCGAAGACGTATCACTCACGTTTCGACAACAAAAGATAAACCGTGAAGCCGAAAACGATATACGGACAAGGCGTAGAGGAGATTAAGAGATAGATAACAGATAGATATATATAACATAAGTAAATAGCCACTAGTCGCGACCCGCGAAGTCTAGGCCGGCTAGGGTACAGTATGAAAATAGTTGACAACAGTATGTCCTAATCTCTCCCGAAGGAAACATGAGAGCCTCTATAGGCAGATTCAAAGAGTTCAATACATAATATAATCTTTCCAAAATAAAGGTGGAGAGATTCTAATCAAAACACAAAGTAGAGAAAATAAAGATCTTCGCCGTCTCTCAGACGACCCACAACTCACTTCTGAGCACCTGGACCTGTATCTGAAAAACAAGAGATATATACGGAATGAGAACCCCGGGCCCATGGGTTCCCAGTACGGTAAAAGTGCCAAATAAATACAATGCACTGCAATAAAACTCAGTAAGCATCCTAAGCTTCTTCACCAAATATTCATCTTAGGTTCTCGCTAATCCATGAATAGGTAACTGTCATAAGGGAGTGCTAAATCTAATTCATGTTTCACACGTTTCCCAACTCGCTGACTCTTCCACGAATCAGACTCAGAATTATAAGCAAAATCATTACCAGTTGTTCTGCCTCATCAATTCTATATCAATACATCATACACTCGCCTGGAGCTAGTGAAACCACATCACTCTGTCTACCCAGGGAGCTCCAGTTATCTCATTCAATAATCATCATCATCATGCAATCGCATCATCAATTCATCCCATCAAGAACAGCCCTCACACCCACCGACACCAACATGAGGGGCCTCTCAGTTGTACAAACACAAGCAATACAGGCAAGTAATACACAAATATGGTACAAGTAGAACAAGTAGCATATAGTCAGGTAACATGGCATATATGATGTAGAAATCCAAAACAAATGGCAAACCCAAACAATACAAACATATGCAAATGATGAATGCCTGCCCTATGGCTGATGATATCATCTGTCGGTTATATAGCCAACCCGACACGTCCTGGTAGCTAACCATGGACAGAAACACCCCTCGCGGAGCAAGTAGGTTTGAGCTACAACCCCATTGCTACTACCCGCTCAACCCAGAGCCAGTGGAACAACCACTACTGCGGCTACTACCCAGGTAGGTGTTTAAAAGCTCAACCTGGAGCGAGTGGATTCACCACTACTACCGCTACTACACAGACGTCACAATCTCTGACCTGGAGCAAGTGGGACAAACCATAACCCTTGCTACTACCCAGGGTCTCAATCTCTGTCCTGGAGCAAGTGGGACGAACCACAACCCTTGCTACTACCCAGGGTCTCAAAACATACATTCGTTCAGTTTAAAAGCAATCATCACTGTTATCAAATATCAAACATTAACCTGGAGCAAGCGGGACGAACCACCACCTTACTACTACCCAGGTATCACAAATACACATGTGTTCAAAACTCCATAATTAAACTCATTTATCATAAACATCCTTTCCCATCTCATACCCGGAGCAAGTGGACAACGCCACTGCCTACTACCCGGGGTCACACATCACATTTCAACCTTTTTCATTGTTATGCAATTAACACATTCATTCATTAATCACATATATGCATTTATACTCAGCCATAAACAATAAAGGCTTTGCCGTAACCCGGCAATAACTCAGCCATCCAGCTCATGGTTCAATCAAGAACCGGCCATTTGTCAACAAATATAGCCCTTCGGCTCATGGCATACACGGTACTCCCACCGTCGTCCTCCATATCTCATATAATCATCTTTGATCATCATTGATCATAACTTTTCCCCTTGCTTCACTCGCAAGTTACCACATCCCCTAGCTCCTTTCTCATTGCTAGGCATATCATGATGATTTAATACATAAGGGATGAGATTGGAGGCTTAGAAGTATGAGATTTGGCTTTAAAAACTCAAAAATCAACTTTGGCATAAAAACAGGGCCACGCGTACGCGCACTCCACGCGCACCCGTGGATGGCCAAAAACTCATCGACGCGCAAGCGCCATATGCGCGAACGCGCGGGTTGAAAAATATCCAAACGGCGCGCAAGCGTCAGCCACGCGTACGCGTGGGTGCTCTTGCACCCAGGCACAAAACTGGCACAACCCTGGCACAACTCTCTGGAAAATGGCTGGGCAATTGGTGCAGCGCATCGACGCGCCCGCGCACACCACGCGCACGCGTGGATGTTGCTTTCTGGAAGAACGGCGCGCACGCGCCAAGTTCGCCTACGCGCGTAGGGTCGTTCTGCTAAAAATTTTCTAAGTTAAAAGCTGCAGAATTTACAGATTCAACCCCCAATCTTCTGACGGTCATAACTTTCTCATTTTAAATCATTTTTCACCCGTTCTTCGAACGGCATGGACATCCCGAATCCAATTTCATTTTTAAACAAGTTTGGCACAAAATGGAAATCCGCAGTCCAAGTTATGTCCCGTCAAAGTATGCCCAAAAACCATGTTTTCATACAAAACCACAAGGTGCCATTTCCAAAACAAGCCATTTTTAACTCTTTTCAAAATCAACCAAAACATGCCAATTTCGTCCCTTTCTTTGAAATCAATCAAAATATACTAAAATCAACATCAAGCCTCTTCAACTCACACATTGACACTTTCTCAAACTTAAACACATTTACATATCATATACTCTTCCTCATGCCAAATTTCAACAACACTATTTCCAATCAACCATCATTATACATAATCAATATCATACTCACTATCACGTGGTTTCACCCACAAATCAACCTTAATCATTCCTCAAGCATATATCACAACATACATATCTCTAATGCATCATCATACCATCAAGGCATCAATAGTCATAATCACATATATGACCACATAATATGTCTCAACCAAAACCAAACATACCTCATCTATATAATTTCACCCAAATTTACCAAATTCCACACTTCAACTCCTCAAACCTTATTATTCAATAACCAACCCAATCATTCATATATTCATTATCGTAAATTCATCCAATCACTTGTGTCATCATACAATGCACACATCACTTACCTTTCTTACCTTCTTCCGGCCTCTGGCCCAAAATTCACGGCCTCTGGCCCAATTTCACAATTTAAATGCATAAAACACAAATCAACACTCATCACCCAGTACATCAAATTCTCAATACAGCAAACATACAAGGCTACATAATTCTCAACCCAATCATTAATTCACATTACATACCAACTATGCATATTAGCACCAACCATATACACAATCCAAACTTAATCCTAGGGGCATCTAGCCTAGGAATTCTCATCACAACACACGGTACTTAAATGAAACTTAAACCGTACCTCTTGTAGCCAAACCAATTGAGCCTCTTCTATGGAAGTCTTCACCAAACTTAGCTCCAAGCCTCACCAAAGCTCCTCAAGCAATACCAATCTCCCAATTGTGCACCAACATCACCAAATACACTAACATAACCAATATCACATACATACATCAACCTAGGGCTCATAAAAATGACAAATCACAAGGGTTTGAGCACTTCTTACCTCAGCCCATATGAAGTAGGGATAGAACCCACTTAGAATCCATGTTGGAGTATCCCTAAACACCCAAAATCACAAGATTTCAACACTAACTACCCAAAAACATGTAACAGTGGAGAATTTCGAAAACTGGGCAAAGATGAATGGAATACTCACCACAAAACTTAGATAGAATTGTAGAGGATGAGAAGAGCGACGCGTGGCCGCAAACGGCTCGTCAATCGGAGCTCCGTAGCTCAAGTTATGGTGGTTTGAAGATCAAAGAGAGTTAGGTTTTCTCTCTTCTCTTCTCTCTTCTCAATTTCAGCGCTCCACCCTTCTTTTTTAGGGTAAAATAAGCTGAAATGCTTATAACTAATGTTTATATATGTTGGGTCTTGGGCCCACTTAGGCTCGGTTCACTTATTTTTGTCCGTTGGCCCAATTTTGGGCCAAAACCTTTAAGATTAGTGCTCTAAATCGCACTTTAAATATTTCTACCTTCCCTAATTATAATTCCTCATTTCTTAATCTTATTTACTCATAATCAATTTCCTCAGCTGTAGTACCAGACAGATCTCAGCCGGTACTGTCGGTCAAAATTCCACTGCGCGCTTTTATGCAGAAAACTATGTTTTTCGACTTGGAAAAATTCACTGAATCCAAATATCATATTTAAATTATCAAATTCCAATTGCCAAATCTTCCAACCATATTCGCTCCTATTTAACTTATTATTTAATTAATTTTGGTTAGACTGGGTATTACATTCTACCCCCCTAACAGAAATTTTGGCCCTCGAAAATTCCATCCATCACTATCCTCTCTCTCTGCCAAGCCAACTTCCACTAATCACAGCTCAATTCCAAGCATAACCTCCAAACTTACTTTCTTATTCTCAAACCCTCGAATTTCTACATGACTTGCTGTTATGAAGTCTCTGACTCATCAATCAAAAACCCCTTTCATTTATAGAAAGCAAATGAGTTTGAAATAACAATTTAACAAAAATCATAAGAATCCGCTTTCCTTTAATAATCTATAAAAGCATTCGAGACACATCTCTTTCGTTAAAGTCACTCATATCAAAAATCATCCTCAAAACCATAACCAACACTCTTTCAAATTTTTGGAGAAAAATTTTCAATAGTACCTCCCCAAAAATTGGAGTTTACCACCCGTCACGGGTTCCCTCAAACCAATCTCAGTACTGCATCAGCATTTCAATTTAATGGTTCTCACATTCGTCTTTCAAAACCAATCATTATAGATCTCAATCTAATTCCAAGGTCACTATGACCAAACATCATGTTACTCATCTCTCAAACACAACAACTTGCACTCTCTCATCATCTAAATCCAATTATGCATCAATGATAATTTCCTCATCTACTTTAGAACCATCAAAGCTCGCAGCCGCAATCAATTCCAACTATTTGGGGATCATTACTTGCAGTAACCCACTTAACCCTTCTAGTATTCAAACTTAAGATATTATAGTAAACTTTTACAGCTCCTATTTGTAGCTATCCTATGTTATTGCTTCTGCAAGTTTCTGCTGCTTTATTCTGATCTCTCGTCTAGAACGAGCTCTATTACTTACTTCCTCAAGTACTCAACCACAACTTAGCATGACTAGCATTTCAAATCAATGTTTCCAAATCCCTCATTTAGGACCATTCCTTATCTATTTAAATCAAAGGAACTAAAAGTCACGGGTTCAATTCGTTTCACCAAAAATCCAGAAATCAACCAACTACATAACAAACACAACACATCATTCTCAACAAAAAAAAATCATTTGCATCACAGGAATTTATCCATTTGTATTAAGGCAAATCCTTACTCGGATCATCCGATTTGCTCCTCAGTCTAATATTAAACTCGACATTCCCAGTTTTACTGTACAGGCGGTATTATAAAATCACGCACTATCCTTTAAGCCTGATTATTGCAATTACCTCAATCTTACTGTCGCAATCGGCCCGCATCCTGACTCTCTCCTTGTTGGCAATTTCTTGATACATGCCCTGGTAACCCGCACTTGTAACATACACCTAACCTCAATCGGCACGGCCTATTTGGGTGATGACTCCCACATCTCTGACAGCTCGAAACATCAGAAGCAGCCGCTGCCCGTTTTCCTTTGCCATTCCTTTGGGACTCCTCACTCGTCGCAAAGTTATTCTGTCCTTGGGGAAATTGTTGTACGTATCCTCTCTCCTTAAACTCTCGACCCCTTGGTGCGAATCCTTGGTTGTGCTCTCTATGACTTCCTTTCTCTGCAACCCTCCTTTTCACACACTCTTCAGCAATTCTGCTCTTATTCACTAACTCTGAAAAAGTTCGGATCTCCATTGGTCCTACTGAACTTAAGATGTCGCTCCGGAGCCCTCATTCATACTTAATGCATTTCCATTCCTCGAAGTCTCTCGGAGCTCCTTGACACATGCGGGAAAACCTGAATAGCTCCTCAAATGTCTGTATACTCAAATACGGACATAGCACCTTACTTCAGCTGTAGTAACTCCAATTCCTTGGCTGTCCTGGCAGAATTCGAAAAGTATTTCTTATAGAATTCCACCTGGAAGGCATCCCAAGTGATAAGATCATTCCTCTGTTGCAGGAGACGTCGAGCCCCTTGCCACCAATGCGATGCTTCTCCCATGAGTAGATAGGTAGCAAATTCAACACACTGCTCTTCAGGCACCAACTGCGCTTCCAGTGCTCGCTCCATGGCCTGAAGCCAAGTATCAGCTTCAGTCGGATTGATGGTTCCCTTGAACTTAGGTGGATTAACCTTTAAGAAGGTTGCCAGTGTCATCGGGCCCTGAGCTTCCCTTCTGCCATTGTCATTATTATTTATCTGTTGCCCAAGAGCCTCCGCAGTGGCCTGCATAGCAGCAGCCATATTCTCCAACGCCACCAAAAGGTTTACCGGGTTATTCGGGTTGACTTCCGGTTCCTACGTGCTAGTACGATTTCTTTCACGTCCCCAACCGGGTCCACGAGGTGCCATCTGGTTCCTATACACACCAAACAATCGATATCAAGTTGATCAGTCTCAATATCGGAAGTATAGTGCTTCAAAGTACCAAAGGTACACTCATGGACTTCATGCTAGATGTATCGGTTAGATACCCTAACTAGCACAGGCACAGACTCAGAGTATGCATTGAAGCATAAGCAGTTCCATCCCTCAGGCTCACGAGGACGAACTGCTCTGATACCATAATGTAATACCCTAATATTCAAATCCTTATGCTCGAGTCATAAGTCAATGATATTACGGTGGTACGACTCTCAGGAGGATTTTTAATAAATAAACATAAGTAATTTCGAAAGGAGTATTAATCAAGAAGCCTGAAAAGAGTAGAAATAAAAATCGCGAAGACGTATCACTCACGTTTCGACAACAAAAGATAAACCGTGAAGCCGAAAACGATATACGGACAAGGCGTAGAGGAGATTAAGAGATAGATAACAGATAGATATATATAACATAAGTAAATAGCCACTAGTCGCGACCCGCGAAGTCTAGGCCGGCTAGGGTACAGTATGAAAATAGTTGACAACAGTATGTCCTAATCTCTCCCGAAGGAAACATGAGAGCCTCTATAGGCAGATTCAAAGAGTTCAATACATAATATAATCTTTCCAAAATAAAGGTGGAGAGATTCTAATCAAAACACAAAGTAGAGAAAATAAAGATCTTCGCCGTCTCTCAGACGACCCACAACTCACTTCTGAGCACCTAGACCTGTATCTGAAAAACAAGAGATATATACGGAATGAGAACCCCGGGCCCATGGGTTCCCAGTACGGTAAAAGTGCCAAATAAATACAATGCACTGCAATAAAACTCAGTAAGCATCCAAAGCTTCTTCACCAAATATTCATCTTAGGTTCTCGCTAATCCATGAATAGGTAACTGTCATAAGGGAGTGCTAAATCTAATTCATGTTTCACACGTTTCCCAACTCGCTGACTCTTCCACGAATCAGACTCAGAATTATAAGCAAAACCATTACCAGTTGTTCTGCCTCAGCAATTCTATATCAATACATCATACACTCGCCTGGAGCTAGTGAAACCACATCACTCTGTCTACCCAGGGAGCTCCAGTTATCTCATTCAATAATCATCATCATCATGCAATCGCATCATCAATTCATCCCATCAAGAACAGCCCTCACACCCACCGACACCAACATGAGGGGCCTCTCAGTTGTACAAACACAAGCAATACAGGCAAGTAATACACAAATATGGTACAAGTAGAACAAGTAGCATATAGTCAGGTAACATGGCATATATGATGTAGAAATCCAAAACAAATGGCAAACCCAAACAATACAAACATATGCAAATGATGAATGCCTGCCCTATGGCTGATGATATCATCTGTCGGTTATATAGCCAACCCGACACGTCCTGGTAGCTAACCATGGACAGAAACACCCCTCGCGGAGCAAGTAGGTTTGAGCTACAACCCCATTGCTACTACCCGCTCAACCCAGAGCCAGTGGAACAACCACTACTGCGGCTACTACCCAGGTGGGTGTTTAAAAGCTCAACCTGGAGCGAGTGGATTCACCACTACTACCGCTACTACCCAGGCGTCACAATCTCTGACCTGGAGCAAGTGGGACAAACCATAACCCTTGCTACTACCCAGGGTCTCAATCTCTGTCCTGGAGCAAGTGGGACGAACCACAACCTTTGCTACTACCCAGGGTCTCAAAACATACATTCGTTCAGTTTAGAAGTAATCATCACTGTTATCAAATCTCAAACATTAACCTGGAGCAAGCGGAACGAACCACCACCTTACTACTACCCAGGTATCACAAATACACATGTGTTCAAAACTCCATAATTAAACTCATTTATCATAAACATCCTTTCCCATCTCATACCCGGAGCAAGTGGACAACGCCACTGCCTACTACCCGGGGTCACACATCACATTTCAACCTTTTTCATTGTTATGCAATTAACACATTCATTCATTAATCACATATATGCATTTATACTCAGCCATAAACAATAATGGCTTTGTCGTAACCCGGCAATAACTCAGCCATCCGGCTCATGGTTCAATCAAGAACCGGCCATTTGTCAACAAATATAGCCCTTCGGCTCATGGCATACACGGTACTCCCACCGTCGTCCTCCATATCTCATATAATCATCTTTGATCATCATTGATCATAACTTTTCCCCTTGCTTCACTCGCAAGTTACCACATCCCCTAGCTCCTTTCTCATTGCTAGGCATATCATGATGATTTAATACATAAGGGATGAGATTGGAGGCTTAGAAGTATGAGATTTGGCTTTAAAAACTCAAAAATCAACTTTGACATAAAAACAGGGCCACGCGTACGCGCACTCCACGCGCACCCGTGGATGGCCAAAAACTCATCGACGCGCAAGCGCCATATGCGCGAACGCGCGGGTTGAAAAATATCCAAACGGCGCGCAAGCGTCAGCCACGCGTACGCGTGGGTGCTCTTGCGCCCAGGCACAAAACTGGCACAACCCTGGCACAACTCTCTGGAAAATGGCTGGGCAATTGGTGCAGCGCATCGACGCGCCCGCGCACACCACGCGCACGCGTGGATGGTGCTTTCTGGAAGAACGGCGCGCACACGCCAAATGCGCCTACGCGCGTAGGGTCGTTCTGCTAAAAATTTTCTAAGTTAAAAGCTGCAGAATTTACAGATTCAACCCCCAATCTTCCGACGGTCATAACTTTCTCATTTTAAATCATTTTTCACCCGTTTTTTGAATGGCATGGACATCCCGAATCCAATTTCATTTTTAAACAAGTTTGGCACAAAATGGAAATCCGCAGTCCAAGTTATGTCCCGTCAAAGTATGCCCAAAAACCATGTTTTCATACAAAACCACAAGGTGCCATTTCCAAAACAAGCCATTTTTAACTCTTTTCAAAATCAACCAAAACATGCCAATTTCGTCCCTTTCTTTGAAATCAATCAAAATATACTAAAATCAACATCAAGCCTCTTCAACTCACACATTGACACTTTCTCAAACTTAAACACATTTACATATCATATACTCTTCCTCATGCCAAATTTCAACAACACTATTTCCAATCAACCATCATTATACATAATCAATATCATACTCACTATCACGTGGTTTCACCCACAAATCAACCTTAATCATTCCTCAAGCATATATCACAACATACATATCTCTAATGCATCATCATACCATCAAGGCATCAATAGTCATAATCACATATATGACCACATAATATGTCTCAACCAAAACCAAACATACCTCATCTATATAATTTCACCCAAATTTACCAAATTCCACACTTCAACTCCTCAAACCTTATTATTCAATAACCAACCCAATCATTCATATATTCATTATCGTAAATTCATCCAATCACTTGTGTCATCATACAATGCACACATCACTTACCTTTCTTACCTTCTTCCGGCCTCTGGCCCAAAATTCACGGCCTCCGGCCCAATTTCACAATTTAAATGCATAAAACACAAATCAACACTCATCACCCAGTACATCAAATTCTCAATACAGCAAACATACAAGGCTACATAATTCTCAACCCAATCATTAATTCACATTACATACCAACTATGCATATTAGCACCAACCATATACACAATCCAAACTTAATCCTAGGGGCATCTAGCCTAGGAATTCTCATCACAACACACGGTACTTAAATGAAACTTAAACCGTACCTCTTGTAGCCAAACCAATTGAGCCTCTTCTATGGAAGTCTTCACCAAACTTAGCTCCAAGCCTCACCAAAGCTCCTCAAGCAATACCAATCTCCCAATTGTGCACCAACATCACCAAATACACTAACATAACCAATATCACATACATACATCAACCTAGGGCTCATAAAAATGACAAATCACAAGGGTTTGAGCACTTCTTACCTCAGCCCATATGAAGTAGGGATAGAACCCACTTAGAATCCATGTTGGAGTATCCCTAAACACCCAAAATCACAAGATTTCAACACTAACTACCCAAAAACATGTAACAGTGGAGAATTTCGAAAACTGGGCAAAGATGAATGGAATACTCACCACAAAACTTAGATAGAATTGTAGAGGATGAGAAGAGCGACGCGTGGCCGCAAACGGCTCGTCAATCGGAGCTCCGTAGCTCAAGTTATGGTGGTTTGAAGATCAAAGAGAGTTAGGTTTTCTCTCTTCTCTTCTCTCTTCTCAATTTCAGCGCTCCACCCTTCTTTTTTAGGGTAAAATAAGCTGAAATGCTTATAACTAATGTTTATATATGTTGGGTCTTGGGCCCACTTAGGCTCGGTTCACTTATTTTTGTCCGTTGGCCCAATTTTGGGCCAAAACCTTTAAGATTAGTGCTCTAAATCGCACTTTAAATATTTCTACCTTCCCTAATTATAATTCCTCATTTCTTAATCTTATTTACTCATAATCAATTTCCTCAGCTGTAGTACCAGACAGATCTCAGCCGGTACTGTCGGTCAAAATTCCACTGCGCGCTTTTATGCAGAAAACTATGTTTTTCGACTTGGAAAAATTCACTGAATCCAAATATCATATTTAAATTATCAAATTCCAATTGCCAAATCTTCCAACCATATTCGCTCCTATTTAACTTATTATTTAATTAATTTTGGTTAGACTGGGTATTATATTCTACCCCCCTAACAGAAATTTTCGCCCTCGAAAATTCCATCCATCACTATCCTCTCTCTCTGCCAAGCCAACTTCCACTAATCACAGCTCAATTCCAAGCATAACCTCCAAACTTACTTTCTTATTCTCAAACCCTCGAATTTCTACATGACTTGCTGTTATGAAGTCTCTGACTCATCAATCAAAAACCCCTTTCATTTATAGAAAGCAAATGAGTTTGAAATAACAATTTAACAAAAATCATAAGAATCCGCTTTCCTTTAATAATCTATAAAAGCATTCGAGACACATCTCTTTCGTTAAAGTCACTCATATCAAAAATCATCCTCAAAACCATAACCAACACTCTTTCAAATTTTTGGAGAAAAATTTTCAATAGTACCTCCCCAAAAATTGGAGTTTACCACCCGTCACGGGTTCCCTCAAACCAATCTCAGTACTGCATCAGCATTTCAATTTAATGGTTCTCACATTCGTCTTTCAAAACCAATCATTATAGATCTCAATCTAATTCCAAGGTCACTATGACCAAACATCATGTTACTCATCTCTCAAACACAACAACTTGCACTCTCTCATCATCTAAATCCAATTATGCATCAATGATAATTTCCTCATCTACTTTAGAACCATCAAAGCTCGCAGCCGCAATCAATTCCAACTATTTGGGGATCATTACTTGCAGTAACCCACTTAACCCTTCTAGTATTCAAACTTAAGATATTATAGTAAACTTTTACAGCTCCTATTTGTAGCTATCCTATGTTATTGCTTCTGCAAGTTTCTGCTGCTTTATTCTGATCTCTCGTCTAGAACGAGCTCTATTACTTACTTCCTCAAGTACTCAACCACAACTTAGCATGACTAGCATTTCAAATCAATGTTTCCAAATCCCTCATTTAGGACCATTCCTTATCTATTTAAATCAAAGGAACTAAAAGTCACGGGTTCAATTCGTTTCACCAAAAATCCAGAAATCAACCAACTACATAACAAACACAACACATCATTCTCAACAAAAAAAAATCATTTGCATCACAGGAATTTATCCATTTGTATTAAGGCAAATCCTTACTCGGATCATCCGATTTGCTCCTCAGTCTAATATTAAACTCGACATTCCCAGTTTTACTGTACAGGCGGTATTATAAAATCACGCACTATCCTTTAAGCCTGATTATTGCAATTACCTCAATCTTACTGTCGCAATCGGCCCGCATCCTGACTCTCTCCTTGTTGGCAATTTCTTGATACATGCCCTGGTAACCCGCACTTGTAACATACACCTAACCTCAATCGGCACGGCCTATTTGGGTGATGACTCCCACATCTCTGACAGCTCGAAACATCAGAAGCAGCCGCTGCCCGTTTTCCTTTGCCATTCCTTTGGGACTCCTCACTCGTCGCAAAGTTATTCTGTCCTTGGGGAAATTGTTGTACGTATCCTCTCTCCTTAAACTCTCGACCCCTTGGTGCGAATCCTTGGTTGTGCTCTCTATGACTTCCTTTCTCTGCAACCCTCCTTTTCACACACTCTTCAGCATTCTGCTCTTATTCACTAACTCTGAAAAGTTCGGATCTCCATTGGTCCTACTGAACTTAAGATGTCGCTCCGGAGCCCTCATTCATACTTAATGCATTTCCATTCCTCGAAGTCTCTCGGAGCTCCTTGACACATGCGGGAAAACCTGAATAGCTCCTCAAATGTCTGTATACTCAAATACGGACATAGCACCTTACTTCAGCTGTAGTAACTCCAATTCCTTGGCTGTCCTGGCAGAATTCGAAAAGTATTTCTTATAGAATTCCACCTGGAAGGCATCCCAAGTGATAAGATCATTCCTCTGTTGCAGGAGACGTCGAGCCCCTTGCCACCAATGCGATGCTTCTCCATGAGTAGATAGGTAGCAAATTCAACACACTGCTCTTCAGGCACCAACTGCGCTTCCAGTGCTCGCTCCATGGCCTGAAGCCAAGTATCAGCTTCAGTCGGATTGATGGTTCCCTTGAACTTAGGTGGATTAACCTTTAAGAAGGTTGCCAGTGTCATCGGGCCCTGAGCTTCCCTTCTGCCATTGTCATTATTATTTATCTGTTGCCCAAGAGCCTCCGCAGTGGCCTGCATAGCAGCAGCCATATTCTCCAACGCCACCAAAAGGTTTACCGGGTTATTCGGGTTGACTTCCGGTTCCTACGTGCTAGTACGATTTCTTTCACGTCCCCAACCGGGTCCACGAGGTGCCATCTGGTTCCTATACACACCAAACAATCGATATCAAGTTGATCAGTCTCAATATCGGAAGTATAGTGCTTCAAAGTACCAAAGGTACACTCATGGACTTCATGCTAGATGTATCGGTTAGATACCCTAACTAGCACAGGCACAGACTCAGAGTATGCATTGAAGCATAAGCAGTTCCATCCCTCAGGCTCACGAGGACGAACTGCTCTGATACCATAATGTAATACCCTAATATTCAAATCCTTATGCTCGAGTCATAAGTCAATGATATTACGGTGGTACGACTCTCAGGAGGATTTTTAATAAATAAACATAAGTAATTTCGAAAGGAGTATTAATCAAGAAGCCTGAAAAGAGTAGAAATAAAAATCGCGAAGACGTATCACTCACGTTTCGACAACAAAAGATAAACCGTGAAGCCGAAAACGATATACGGACAAGGCGTAGAGGAGATTAAGAGATAGATAACAGATAGATATATATAACATAAGTAAATAGCCACTAGTCGCGACCCGCGAAGTCTAGGCCGGCTAGGGTACAGTATGAAAATAGTTGACAACAGTATGTCCTAATCTCTCCCGAAGGAAACATGAGAGCCTCTATAGGCAGATTCAAAGAGTTCAATACATAATATAATCTTTCCAAAATAAAGGTGGAGAGATTCTAATCAAAACACAAAGTAGAGAAAATAAAGATCTTCGCCGTCTCTCAGACGACCCACAACTCACTTCTGAGCACCTGGACCTGTATCTGAAAAACAAGAGATATATACGGAATGAGAACCCCGGGCCCATGGGTTCCCAGTACGGTAAAAGTGCCAAATAAATACAATGCACTGCAATAAAACTCAGTAAGCATCCAAAGCTTCTTCACCAAATATTCATCTTAGGTTCTCGCTAATCCATGAATAGGTAACTGTCATAAGGGAGTGCTAAATCTAATTCATGTTTCACACGTTTCCCAACTCGCTGACTCTTCCACGAATCAGACTCAGAATTATAAGCAAAACCATTACCAGTTGTTCTGCCTCAGCAATTCTATATCAATACATCATACACTCGCCTGGAGCTAGTGAAACCACATCACTCTGTCTACCCAGGGAGCTCCAGTTATCTCATTCAATAATCATCATCATCATGCAATCGCATCATCAATTCATCCCATCAAGAACAGCCCTCACACCCACCGACACCAACATGAGGGGCCTCTCAGTTGTACAAACACAAGCAATACAGGCAAGTAATACACAAATATGGTACAAGTAGAACAAGTAGCATATAGTCAGGTAACATGGCATATATGATGTAGAAATCCAAAACAAATGGCAAACCCAAACAATACAAACATATGCAAATGATGAATGCCTGCCCTATGGCTGATGATATCATCTGTCGGTTATATAGCCAACCCGACACGTCCTGGTAGCTAACCATGGACAGAAACACCCCTCGCGGAGCAAGTAGGTTTGAGCTACAACCCCATTGCTACTACCCGCTCAACCCAGAGCCAGTGGAACAACCACTACTGCGGCTACTACCCAGGTGGGTGTTTAAAAGCTCAACCTGGAGCGAGTGGATTCACCACTACTACCGCTACTACCCAGGCGTCACAATCTCTGACCTGGAGCAAGTGGGACAAACCATAACCCTTGCTACTACCCAGGGTCTCAATCTCTGTCCTGGAGCAAGTGGGACGAACCACAACCTTTGTTACTACCCAGGGTCTCAAAACATACATTCGTTCAGTTTAGAAGTAATCATCACTGTTATCAAATCTCAAACATTAACCTGGAGCAAGCGGAACGAACCACCACCTTACTACTACCCAGGTATCACAAATACACATGTGTTCAAAACTCCATAATTAAACTCATTTATCATAAACATCCTTTCCCATCTC
This sequence comes from Arachis hypogaea, assembly GCF_003086295.3. NCBI lineage: Eukaryota > Viridiplantae > Streptophyta > Magnoliopsida > Fabales > Fabaceae > Arachis > Arachis hypogaea. Next base: position 59,010,635 of record NC_092047.1, read on the forward strand.
ATACCCGGAGCAAGTGGACAACGCCACTGCCTACTACCCGGGGTCACACATCACATTTCAACCTTTTTCATTGTTATGCAATTAACACATTCATTCATTAATCACATATATGCATTTATACTCAGCCATAAACAATAATGGCTTTGTCGTAACCCGGCAATAACTCAGCCATCCGGCTCATGGTTCAATCAAGAACCGGCCATTTGTCAACAAATATAGCCCTTCGGCTCATGGCATACACGGTACTCCCACCGTCGTCCTCCATATCTCATATAATCATCTTTGATCATCATTGATCATAACTTTTCCCCTTGCTTCACTCGCAAGTTACCACATCCCCTAGCTCCTTTCTCATTGCTAGGCATATCATGATGATTTAATACATAAGGGATGAGATTGGAGGCTTAGAAGTATGAGATTTGGCTTTAAAAACTCAAAAATCAACGTTGACATAAAAACAGGGCCACGCGTACGCGCACTTCACGCGCACCCGTGGATGGCCAAAACTCATCGACGCGCAAGCGCCATATGCGCGAACGCGCGGGTTGAAAAATATCCAAACGGCGCGCAAGCGTCAGCCACGCGTACGCGTGGGTGCTCTTGCGCCCAGGCACAAAACTGGCACAACCCTGGCACAACTCTCTGGAAAATGGCTGGGCAATTGGTGCAGCGCATCGACGCGCCCGCGCACACCACGCGCACGCGTGGATGGTGCTTTCTAGAAGAACGGCGCGCACACGCCAAATGCGCCTACGCGCGTAGGGTCGTTCTGCTAAAAATTTTCTAAGTTAAAAGCTGCAGAATTTACAGATTCAACCCCCAATCTTCCGACGGTCATAACTTTCTCATTTTAAATCATTTTTCACCCGTTTTTTGAATGGCATGGACATCCCGAATCCAATTTCATTTTTAAACAAGTTTGGCACAAAATGGAAATCCGCAGTCCAAGTTATGTCCCGTCAAAGTATGCCCAAAAACCATGTTTTCATACAAAACCACAAGGTGCCATTTTCAAAACAAGCCATTTTTAACTCTTTTCAAAATCAACCAAAACATGCCAATTTCGTCCCTTTCTTTGAAATCAATCAAAATATACTAAAATCAACATCAAGCCTCCTCAACTCACACATTGACACTTTCTCAAACTCAAACACATTTACATATCATATACTCTTCCTCATGCCAAATTTCAACAACACTATTTCCAATCAACCATCATTATACATAATCAATATCATACTCACTATCACGTGGTTTCACCCACAAATCAACCTTAATCATTCCTCAAGCATATATCACAACATACATATCTCTAATGCATCATCATACCATCAAGGCATCAATAGTCATAATCACATATATGACCACATAATATGTCTCAACCAAAACCAAACATACCTCATCTATATAATTTCACCCAAATTTACCAAATTCCACACTTCAACTCCTCAAACCTTATTATTCAATAACCAACCCAATCATTCATATATTCATTATCGTAAATTCATCCAATCACTTGTGTCATCATACAATGCACACATCACTTACCTTTCTTACCTTCTTCCGGCCTCCGGCCCAAAATTCACGGCCTCCGGCCCAATTTCACAATTTAAATGCATAAACCACAAATCAATATTCATCACCCAGTACATCAAATTCTCAATACAGCAAACATACAAGGCTACATAATTCTCAACCCAATCATTAATTCACATTACATACCAACTATGCATATTAGCACCAACCATATACACAATCCAAACTTAATCCTAGGGGCATCTAGCCTAGGAATTCTCATCACAACACACGGTACTTAAATGAAACTTAAACCGTACCTCTTGTAGCCAAACCAATTGAGTCTCTTCTATGGAAGTCTTCACCAAACTTAGCTCCAAGCCTCACCAAAGCTCCTCAAGCAATACCAATCTCCCAATTGTGCACCAATATCACCAAATACACTAACATAACCAATATCACATACAACATCACCTAGGGCTCATGAAAATGACAAATCACAAGGGTTTGAGCACTTCTTACCTCAGCCCATATGAAGTAGGGATAGAACCCACTTAGAATCCATGTTGGAGTATCCCTAAACACCCAAAATCACAAGATTTCAACACTAACTACCCAAAAACATGTAACAGTAGAGAATTTCGAAAACTGGGCAAAGATGAATGGAATACTCACCACAAAACTTAGATAGAATTGTAGAGGATGAGAAGAGCGACGCGTGACCGCAAACGGCTCGTCAATCGGAGCTCCGTAGCTCAAGTTATGGTGGTTTGAAGATCAAAGAGAGTTAGATTTTCTCTCTTCTCTTCTCTCTTCTCAATTTCAGCGCCCCACCCTTCTTTTTTAGGGTAAAATGAGCTGAAATGCTCATAACTAATGTTTATATATGTTGGGTCTTGGGCCCACTTAGGCCTGGTTCACTTATTTTGCCCGTTGGCCCAATTTTGGGCCAAAACCTTTAAGATTAGCGCTCTAAATTGCACTTTAAATATTTCTACCTTCCCTAATTATAATTCCTCATTTCTTAATCTTATTTACTCATAATCAATTTCCTCAGCTGTAGTACCAGACAGATCTCAGCCCGGTACTGCCGGTCAAAATTCCACTGCGCGCTTTTATGCAGAAAACTATGTTTTTCGACTTGGAAAAATTCACTGAATCCAAATATCATATTTAAATTATCAAATTCCAATTGCCAAATCTTCCAACCATATTCGCTCCTATTTAACTTATTATTAATTAATTTTGGTTAGACCGGGTATTACACTTATTGCGAAGATGTGGGAGCACAGAGGAATATGTTACAAGTTGAGTTGTTAGATTTTATTTTCCCCTGCCTTGTGATTCACCCTTACTGTCTCTCAACAATTCCTACCGACACGTGCACCAGATTGTCGTCAAGTAAAAACTCACTGTAGAGTGAGGTCGAATCCCACAGGAATTGGTTGATTGATCAATGTTAATTGGAGAATTGTGCTAGTTGAGTGAAATCAAAATTCGGTTGAGATTGCAGAATGTAAATTTGGCGGGAAACTTAAATTGCAAGAAATTAAATGACAGAAGCTTAAATTTCATGAAATTAAATGGAATGGGGATTAAGAATGAAATTAAAGAGCAGAATATAATGAGAATGGGTAACATCAGAGTGAGGGATTTATTGGGGTCAGGAGATGTGATAATTCTCCGGATCAAGTTCATTTTCATCTCTTCCTCAATCAAAGCATTCATTGATCTCCTTGGCAATCTTGGGTGATTAGATCCCAATTCCTTGGCAATCTAATCTCTCTAAGGATGAACAATTGCTCAATTCTTTGATTTAAGTGCTCATGGGAGGAGATGAAGATCGGTCCACTGATTCTACCACACAAATTCATAGATCAAAGTATGGTAGGATTACATGTCACTATATCCATCCAAACCCAATCTAATCCAATGTGAGAAAGTAATTCTAGCATGATCTCCTCATTCCTCTTCCAAGGTTCAAAGGAGATCCAATTATGGATAGCTTCTTTCCCAAGATAACTATCCAATATGATGAAGAACGAAATTCTAGCAAAATCAAGAGAAAAGAAAGAAGAAGAAAAATGAAAACTAATATAGATCCATTGAATTACATAAAGCTCCCTAACCAATGAAAGGGGTTTAGTTGTTCATATATCTCAGAATGTAAAATGGAATTGAAAGACACATCGCAGAATTGAAAGAAATTGCAGAAAATTGAAATTACCAGAGTGTTAGTATCTCTCTCCGCTAGTTGAAAAAAATCCAAAATCCCTAACTAACTTGAATTCTAAGTTATTTATACACTTTCTTCATTGATCTTCAATCTCTGAATTGGGCTTTGGCCTTGATTGAATTGGGTTGAAGTTTCTCCAATTGGTTCCCTTGCTGTTGAGAAGAGATCTGCTTGAATTGCAAGTTCTTATGCTCACGTTGGGGTCCACGTTTGAAGGCCAACGTTGAATCAAACACCTCTTTGAAAATCCAGTTCTGCTTGCTGTCATTGGCGTTTGACTCAACGTTGGAGTACCACCATTCCTCTACCCACGTGTACGCGTGGCTTGCGCGTTGCGCCCTTGGGGTCAGAATACGCATCCACGCGTTCGCGTACGCTACGCGTTCGCGTGGATGCAAAAATCCCAATTCTAGTTTCGAAAGCTTTTAGAAGAACGTTGGCCTCAGCGTTGGACTGGAAACATTCCCTCCAACGTTGGCCTATCCACGCGTGCACGTGATGTGCGCGTGCGCGTGGATCTCAAAGTTAAGCCTGCGCGTACGCGCTATAGACGCGTGCGTGTCGTTGCACTTTTTCAAATTCAAGATTTGAGATCAAGATCGCGCACGTTGGCCACCAATGTTCGATGGTCATCTTAGCGTGTCATGCGTACGTGTCAGGCACGCGCACGCGTGAGCCATGCGTGCGCGTCGCTCCTTGCTAGTTATCTCCTTAGTTTCTTGTGCCTCCTTCCATTTTTGCAAACTTCCTCTCCATCCTCTAAGCCATTCCTGCCCTATAAAGCCTGAAAACACTTAACACACGGATCACGGTATCGAATGGTATAAAGGGGAATTAAATACACAATTTAAAGACTTGAAAAGCAAGTTTTCAACCATAGAACCAAATGGAGGAAGTAAAATCATGCAAATTGTATAATAAGTGTGCAAAGACGATAAAAACCACTCAATAAGCACAAGATATACCAAAAAAGTGGTTTATCAATTTCCCCACTTAAACATTAGCATTCCTCATGCTAACTCAAGAGATAAAAGAGAATGGAAAAAGTAAGATTATGAGATGCAACCTATGTTGATGAATGGAATTTTGTATGGTTTAGAATTTCACAAATGAAATTCGTTGAAGTATAGTTCCAAACCAACAAAGAATCCTTCAACAAAAACTTGGTTGTCACAAGTACAAACCCCCAAAAAAATAACCGAAGTATTCAAACCTCGGGTCGTTCTCCCTAGGATTGCAATAAAGTGTTCAATTATTGGTTATGAAGTATCTTTTGGGGTTTTGAGATAAAAAACAAAAATATAAATGGCAAAGGAAATAACTAAAATTAACAAAGCTCTTGGCAAGGTATGAGAATTGGAAGTCCTATCCTAGTTATCCTCCTCAATTGTGACCACAATTGTCCATTGCTCCACTTAGTTAACCTCTAACCATGGAGGAAAGTCAAGTGGATGGATTAACTTCATTCCACAAGTCCTAGCACTAATCATGATGAAAGACTAGCTTTAGTGGCATTCAAGCTAATTAGTAACTTCTAATTATCAATCAACCAAGGAATTAGATAACTTAAGAGTCACTAATACTCTCTACCAAAGCCAAGAGGAACAAAATCTAACTCATAGCTAAAGAAGCATTTCATCAAACACCAAAAAAGGCAATAAAGGTAACATATAATTGCAAGAACCAAAGAGAGATCTAACTACAAAGCAATTGATCCATAATAGAAAATCAAATCAAACATGAGAAGATATGAAAAATCAAAATTGCAATTGAAAAAGAAATAGAGATCTACATAAGAATTCATAAAAGCAAAAGGAAAATTGAAGCAAGAGAAGAAGGAGATCTAGATCTAGAAGAGAAACTAAAACCTAATCCTAATCCTAATTCTAGAGAGAAATGAGAGCTTTCTCTCTAGAAACTAACTTTTCCTCCAAAACTCAACTAAACTAAACTAATGTATTCCAAAGTTGTGATTCCCCTTCAGTCCTTGGGTTAAATAGCACAGAGATGAGTTGGATTTGGGCATGGGAAGCCCCAGAAATCGCCCCTAGCGGATTGCCTTAAGTGAGTCACGTGCGAGTATCGGCGCGTACATGTAGGTCACGCGTACGCGTCGTTTGCCCCAAGAACGAGGACTGTGTCGTTGTAAGGTGTGAATCCGCGCTGTCCTACAGATTTCTTAAGTTTCGATTTATGTGGCATGAAACAACCGAAGCATGGGTCTAGTTATTCTTTCCTGTATTAAATTGTACAGGCCCAAAGTATTGGCTTCTTTTTGGTTTCGGTACCCGCGGATAACAGTACCCTTTTGGAGAATGTTTAATAAATTCCAAAACCATTCGGTCCATTACATTCATATGATGGTGTTTTCCAAAAAAACTTGGCAATTGCGTGCACCGTACGCGTCATGTACGCGTACGCGTCGCCTGCACCTCACAATCCACGCGTGCGGTCTGCTGCCGTGCGCGTCATTGATCCATCCAAATCCTTGCTTTTCCCATGATTTCTCCACTTTTCATGCTTTTCCTCTCCATTCCTTTGATCCATTTCTAGCCTTTTCAACCTGAAATCACTAACACACATCAAAGCATCTAGTGGAATCAAAGGTGAATCAAAATTGGCATTTAAAGGGCCTAAAAGCATGATAAACCCTAAAAATGGGGTTATCAACCCTCCCACACTTAAACCAAGCATGTCCCATGCTAAATTAAGAAGGAAACAAAGGGTATCAACATTTATTCAATGTAAACTAAACTATATGCAATCTACCTAAATGTAACTATCTAAGTGATGTGCATAAACTTGATATGCTACGATTTAGGAAAATTGGCACGATCGGCAAAATTCCTCCGGCAAGTGCACCGGTTATCGTCAAGTAAAAACTCACAATAGAGTGAGGTCGAATCCCACAAGGATTGGTTGAGTGAGCAATTTCGGATTAGAAGTATGTTCTAGTTGAGCGGAATCAAGATTTAGATGAGAATTGCGGGAAGAAAATAGCATGAATAAAGAGCGAGAAGCTAAATTGCTGAAATTAAAAGGGATGGGGTGATTGCATGATTTTAATTGCAGAATGTAAAGAGAAAGTGGTAGATCAAATGGAAATTCATTGGGTGTTAGGAGATATTGAGATCTCCGAATCAAAACATTTTTATTCCTTCCTCAACCAATGCATTCATTGAGTTTTGCTGGCATCTTATATAGGATGATCCCAATCCTTGGCTCCAATTCCTCCTAAAAACGAACAAATTCCCAATCCCTTGGTTTAAATGTTCATAAGAAGAGATGATGCTCGATCACCTGATTATACCACACAGTTTCATGAACCACAATTTGGTAGGATTACATGTCACAATAATCCATCCAAACCCAATCCAATTCACTGTGAGAAAGCTTCTCTAGCATGAATCCTCCATTCCTTTCCAAGGTTCCGAAGGATTCCAATTATGGGTAGTTTCCTTTCCCAAGACAACTACCCAATGGAATTAGATCGAGAAGCTTTCTAACAAAATTCAGAGAAAAGATTGAAGAAGAAGATAAAACTATTATTGATTCATTGAATTACAATAGAGCTCCCTAACCCAATGAAAGGGTTTAGTGAGTCATAGCCTGAATTCAATTACAAACTAAAGAAAAATGATCCAAAGTTCTCCCGATGTGTAAAAACTTCCCCCTCAGGGGCTGGATCCCCTTCAATTCCCCGGTGTCTCAATGCAGAAACTAGGCCTTTAAATAGGCTCCCTAAATTACAAATGAAATAGAAATTCAAAGCAAATTACAATCAAATGAAATAAACTATTCTAGATGATTCTTGTGGCCTTGATTTGGGTGTTGTTGATGGCCTTTGCTTGCTTGAAGGTAGAGTGACATAATTGATCCAAAAAGGATAATGATCCATTAAACTACATCTCAAACGTTGCACCCCCTTTCTTGAGTCGTCACTTTGTTCTCTTGTCAACCTTGCCAATTTGATGCCAAATATAGAATATTAATATCTGTTGGAAAGCTATGGATGTCAGCTTTCTAACGCAACTGGAGCACCTCAATTGGATTCTCTATAGCTCAAGTTATGCTTGATTGGAAGGTGACAAGGTTGCTGGTTGGTTGACAGCGTTTAAGCCAACGTTTAAGTCACTTAAACGTGCTCGAAAATGCCCAATTTTGGGAGCTCAGTTGCACTGTCCACCCATAACTTCTATACATCGTTGAAGCTCTGTGTCTACTTTCCAATGCAACTGGAAGCGCATCATTTGGATTCTACAACTGGAGTTTACTATGGAAGGTGAAGAGGTCAGCTGCCTGATTGATGTTGGTACTAGCTCTTCTATGCACATTACGGGCTTTTTCTCCTCAATTTTTAGTACTACCATGCATGCCATAATCTTGAAAGCCTAGTGTCTCTTCCATGCATTGAATACTCTTTGAGTTGTACTCAGTTATTTATATGAGACGCATGGCAGCTGTTCATATAAACGTTTAAGCTCCAGTAAGCTAAACTGGAGCACGCTGCACTCTGGAGGCACAACCGAGCACGTTTAAGCTTCAGTTTAAGGTTAAACTGAAGCTTAAACGTGGAAATGAGAAAGCAACCCTGGAGGAGAAAAAATAGTCGAACACGTTTAAGCTCCAGTTTAAGGTTAAACTGGAGCTTAAACGTGGAAATGCTCCCTGGTGCATTTCTAATTCTGGCGTTTAACTTCCAGTTTAAGGTTAAACTGGAGGTTAAACGCCACTTTCAGCATTTCCTTAGCTCTCATGGTTTTGGCGTTTAAGCTCCAGTTTAAGCTTAAACTGGAACTTAAACTCCACATGTGATATTCAAGCTTCCTTTATTGATTTTGTTGCTTCCTTGCCTAGCCTCTTCTTCCCTGAAATCATCCAAACAACTGCATCAAAGTCTTGCAAAATTTCATGAGAAATCTTTCATTCATAGCATTCAAGGAATATAACTAAAAACTCATGGAATTTGCATCAAAATCTTCATGTTTGAATGATTTAAGACAAGCATGACTATTTGGCCCAAATGATTACTTAAGGCTCAAGAAAATGCATAAAACAACTAAAAATAACAAAAAAATGCTAGTGAAACTAGCCTAAGATGCCTTGGCATCACTAAGTGAATGCAATTGCTTGGTCAAAATAAATCAATTCCCAAGAGAACATATATGGGCACAAGGCCTAAAGCAATAGCAAATCTAATCCACAATTGAATTGAGTTATTAGATATTTTTATAAACTTGCAAGAAGAGATGATCATAGGTGAAAACATGTAATTGAGCAATCGAACCCTCACCGGATGTGTTTGCACTTTAGTCGCTCAAGTGTTTAGGGTTGATTCTCTCAGTTCTCTCCTAATCATACTTTCCAAGATTTGTTTTTCATCTAACAATCAACATTTATTTATGCATGCGTACAATTATCATGAGGTCTTTTTCAAGGTTGTAATGTGGTTAGGGTCAAGGTAGGGTCATATATGGTTAAGTGGACTAGAGTTTGAATCTTTGATCAACCTAGACTTTCCTACCTAACCTATAATAACCTATACAATTAAGTTCTAACCTAGCTACCCATTCTTCACTTTTTCACATACTCATGCATTTTCTTTTCACTTCACAACATTTATGCATTGATTCTTATTGAACTTTTCTTTGGGGCATTTTGTCCCCTTTTATTTCTTTTCTTTTTCTTTTTTCTTTCTTTTCTATTTTTTCTTTTTCTTTCCATATTTTTTTTCTTTTTTCTTTTGTTTTTTTCATTTTTCTTTCTTTCAAACTATATACAAGAACATCAATGCATAAGGTCTATACATTTAATCAATACATGAGTATGTACCCAATTCCCAATATTTTCAACAAAAATACAAACTACCCTTTTATTCAACCAATGTCCCAAGATTTCCCACACTTGAATGTTACACACTCACTAGCCTAAGCTAATCAAAGATCCAAATAAAGGACATTTACTATTTTCCGCTTTAGGCTTGTAATGTGCTAAAATTAAGAACAAAGTGGGTTAATCGTAGGCTCAATTTTGGCTAACAATGGAAGATAAAAGGTAAAGCTATTTGGGTAAGTGAGCTAAATGAAATGATGGCCTCAATCATATAAATGCATGTCTACACAAAATAATGGACATATAGAATCAAACAATCAAAGATTACAATCATAGGAAGAGAATAATGCACACAAGAAGGAAGATAAGTGGTTATATAAGATGTAACCACACAATTAGGCTCTAAACTCACAAAGTTGTGTTTTAGCCAAAAATGTTCCACAATATATATATATATATATATAATTCCAGCAAGTTCAATGAAAGATTTTTACTCAAATCCATTGGGATGCCCTATAGATAATTTCTTGAAAAATTTCATTATTTTGACTAAGCTTTATGTACATGCAAATTAAGAAAATGCAGTCAAATTCCTAAAAAGACCTAAAAAATGAAATGAAATGCAAAAGTGTTGGGATTAGAAATTTGTCACCCAAAAATGCCAATTTCGGCGGACCCCCCCACACTTAAAGTTGCACCATCCTCGGTGCATTCAAATATGAGCAAGGGGGTACGGCGACTCTCCGGATTGCCACCTTCAGCTGGGTGGGTCAACCGGTTTGCTGCGTGTTCTTTCTCCCTTCTATTTTTGCTTGTGGTGACTCTATCCTGAAATAGAAGACCGGATAGTAAAAGTAAATGTAAAGCAAGGAAGCAGACATTGTTGGAATGAGGTAAATCACTAGAAAGAAGTGAATGAATTAATGTGACATTAATAGAAAATATGTGTATGGGTCCTAAATTGTGCGATTTTAGAACACACGCACACTAGCATAAAAAGCCTTACAATCTACACAAAAGAAGCATGCACTTCACTCATTCTAGTGTGCTTGAAATACTCTAAACTTGTAGGCTAAGACAACCAAACAAGCGATAAAGAAGCATGAAAGCATTCAAGCATATATAATATGGATGCATATGATCAGAAGCACAATGGATTAAGATAAATGCACAACATCCGTCAAGATATTGCCTAATCAAAGAATAGGATTCAAACCACATGGTGGCTAGCTACAAATTCAAAAAGATTTAGAGTGCTTGAAGGCAAATCTAGTGTATTTGGTATTCAAAAATTCAAAAAAATGAAAAA